>NC_030684.2:15259173-15342900 GCF_000004195.4 Xenopus tropicalis
AGCAGCTTCCACCTATAAGAGATGCTTGGGATGTTGTAGTTCACAGCAGTCGTAAGGCTATAAGTTCATTACTCTCTCTTGCTTAGTATAGTATGTTATCTGCAGGCATGGCACCACTGACTGGTCGGAATTTTCTTTCATCCAGGCCAATGACGTGTCAAAACTCGATTTCTTGGAAATCAAGCTTGGGAAAATTTTGGGAGCTGCAAAGGTTCCGCGCTCAGAATTCCAGTGAGTGGATGGAACTGTTGGGTGTAGTATGCACTGAGCAAGGGGGCACGTGAGGACAGATGCTGTGTTCTGCCAGATAAACAACATACGCTACATCTTCAGTTGTCTTCTGCCGCAGGATTTTAAATGGTTTACTGTAATTAAATAATCTGCAGGAAGTTATATAATTACACCTTTCTAAAAAGAACAGAAAAGGGCCCTTATTTGCCCAGAGCCATCGCGTAGACTTGTTACCTTCTTTCCTTTTTCACTCAGGTGGTTATCCATGGTGGCGGATTTGATGACGGTTTGTCACGTCATTAAGAGAAAGAAATGGTCTCAGAGTGGGCAATCGGATGGGATACCAGCCAGGCAAAGGCGCACAGGCTTACTTCTTTCTGAAATAAGTGCACCTATGGACCGAATTTCTCTATCCCCCTACGAGCTGTTCCAGCTTGGCCGTTCATAGCCTGATGCGAAAGAAATGCACCTTGGAATATTCTAGAGGAGAAACTTCTTTCAGTTTTTTTAGTAAAGCGTACCGGTATAGGACCTGTTATCCAGAAATGCTCGGGACCTGGGGCTTTCCGAGATAAGGGTCTTTCCGTTAATTTGGCTCATTTAAACCATCACAGGTAGTTGTTTTGCATCCATATAAGGATTTAATCATATTCTCTAGGTTGGGACTCAAGTACAGGTACTGTTTTAATTATTACAGGGAAAAGGAATCATTTAACCATTAAATAAACCCAATAGGGCTGTTTCGCCCCCAATAAGGGTTAAATTAATTATTCTTAGTTGGGATCAAGTTACAGGTCTTTTATTTATTACAGGGAAAAGGGAATCAGTTTAAACCATATTTAAATAACCCAATAGGGCCTGTCTCTGCCTCCCAATAAGGCGGTAATTATATCTTAGTTGGGATCAAGTTACAGGTACTGTTTATTATTACCAGGGAAAAAGGAATCATTTTTAACCATAAATAACCCAATGAGGGCTTGTTCTGCCCCAATAAGGGGTAATTATATCTTATTTGGGATCAAGTACAGGTACTGTTTTTTATTTAATTACAGAGAGAATTGGGCCATGTGCGCCAATGCAACAGGAGGAGTTGGGAGGGTGCGTGGCGGTTAGTTCAGTCATTTGCCTCCGCCGCTAATGACAAGCGCGGAGGAAATGACAAAGTAGCGCTAGCGGGTAGGCAGGAGAGGCTCCTGCCTGGCGCCCCTCCATCCGTTGGCACCCTTAGCGCGAGCCTTGCCTTTCTGCATACCCCTAGTTCGGCCCCTGTTTCTTGTCTCCTTGTTGCTAAACATAGTTCTCTCAGTAAAAATTCACTTTTGGTATGTTGGTCGAGTAGAGCTGCCAGGGTTCGGACTGGGGGTGCAGGACCCACCGGGCTCCCGCCCCCAGGGGCCCTGCAGGTGCCCCTAGACCAGACCGTGTCCCCTTACCCCCCCCAGGGGCCCCCCTAACCCCCCCGCAGGGCCCCCACCTGACGTCCTCCTGAGTGCATATTAAATATGAACGCGTCGGCATGGAACCAGTTCAGAAAGGGGAGCGCCGGCAAAGGTCGACTGGGCCACTAGCAGCCAGGGCCCACCGCGGGATTTTTCCCAGTTGTCCCGGCGGCCCAGTCCAACCCTGTAGAGTGCTATTCTGAAACAATTTGCAATTGGTCTTCATTTTTTTATTATTTGTGACACTGTGACCTACTGTGTCCGTAAGTTACCCTCCCATCTAGATTGTAAGCTCTTCGGGGCAGGGACCCCCCACCTCTTGTGTCTTTGACTCTTAACTTATTGCAACTGTATCTTGTATTATTTATTTGTATTTATTTATTTGTATTTATTGTTATACGGAGTATTTATCTATTATTATCTTAATAACCCCCTGTTTGTATTAATGTATTCTACTGTACAGCGCTGTGTACATAAGTAGCACTTTATAAATAAAGATATACATACATACATACATACATTTGTGTTTTTTGAATTATTTAGCTTTATATTCAGCAACTCTCCGTCTTGGCCTTTTAGCAGCAATAAGGTTGCTAGGGTCCAAACTAGCCTAGCAACCAGGCAGTGGTTGGAATGAGAAACTGGGATATGTATAGGAGTGGGTCTGAATAGAAAGATAGGTAATAAAAAGTAACAATGACAAAGGACTCCACACCTCACTGCGGACCCTGAAGGGGGTTATAAACCTAGTTATGCTATAGAAGTTGCCCAAAAACATAATTATAGATGCAATAAAACTCACTAATGAGAATTCTACTGACCAAAATGCAATAGAATTCACCACTAAGAATCCCGATTCCCAGCACTGTGTCGGCCATTTTGCTGGTACCTTACATATAGAGATAATGATGGCATTTTTCCCGTCATTATATGGCACAGGAATGAGACATGGGGATAAAGGGACAGACTTGTTCAGTGCTGGGAAACTGTGCTTATTGCTCCCAACCAGGGCCCCCCCCAAAGCATCCTTCATCTTCCACCAGGGCCCCCCCCAAGCATCCTTCATCTTCCACCAGGGCCCCCCCCCAAGCATCCTGCATCTTCCACCAGGGCCCCCCCCCAAAGCATCCTTCATCTTCCACCAGGCCCCCCCCCCAAAGCATCCTTCATCTTCCACCAGGGCCCCCCCCCAAGCATCCTTCATCTTCCACCAGGGCCCCCCCCCCAAGCATCCTTCATCTTCCACCAGGCCCCCCCCCCCCAAGCATCCTTCATCTCACCAGGCCCCCCCCCAAGCATCCTTCATCTTCCACCAGGGCCCCCCCAAGCATCCTTCATCTTCCACCAGGGCCCCCCCCACCCCAAGCATCCTTCATCTTCCACCAGGGCCCCCCCCAAAGCATCCTTCATCTTCCACCAGGGCCCCCCCCCCCCAAGCATCCTTCATCTTCCACCAGGGCCCCCCCACCCCAAGCATCCTTCATCTTCCACCAGGCCCCCCCCCCCAAAGCATCCTTCATCTTCCACCAGGGCCCCCCTCAAAGCATCCTTCATCTTCCACCAGGGCCCCCCCACCCAAAGCATCCTTCATCTTCCACCAGGGCCCCCCCCCTCCCCCAAAGCATCCTTCATCTTCCACCAGGGCCCCCCCCCCCCAAAGCATCCTTCATCTTCCACCAGGGCACCCCCCCCAAAGCATCCTTCATCTTCCACCAGGGCCCCCCCCAAGCATCCTTCATCTTCCACCAGGGCCCCCCCCCCAAAGCATCCTTCATCTTCCACCAGGGCCCCCCCCAAAGCATCCTTCATCTTCCACCAGGGCCCCCCCCCAAAGCATCCTTCATCTTCCACCAGGGCCCCCCCCCCCCCAAAGCATCCTTCATCTTCCACCAGGGCACCCCCCCCCCCAAAGCATCCTTCATCTTCCACCAGGGGCCCCCCCCAAAGCATCCTTCATCTTCCACCAGGGCCCCCCCCAAAGCATCCTTCATCTTCCACCAGGGCCCCCCCCCCAAGCATCCTTCATCTTCCACCAGGGCCCCCCAAAGCATCCTTCATCTTCCACCAGGGCCCCCCCCCAAAGCATCCTTCATCTTCCACCAGGGCCCCCCCCCAAAGCATCCTTCATCTTCCACCAGGGCCCCCCCCAAAGCATCCTTCATCTTCCACCAGGGCCCCCCCCAAGCATCCTTCATCTTCCACCAGGGCCCCCCCCCAAGCATCCTTCATCTTCCACCAGGCCCCCCCCCCAAAGCATCCTTCATCTTCCACCAGGGCCCCCCCCCAAGCATCCTTCATCTTCCACCAGGGCCCCCCCAAAGCATCCTTCATCTTCCACCAGGGCCCCCCCCAAGCATCCTTCATCTTCCACCAGGGCCCCCCCCCAAGCATCCTTCATCTTCCACCAGGCCCCCCCCCCCAAGCATCCTTCATCTTCCACCAGGGCCCCCCCCCAAGCATCCTTCATCTTCCACCAGGGCCCCCCCCAAGCATCCTTCATCTTCCACCAGGCCCCCCCCCAAAGCATCCTTCATCTTCCACCAGGGCCCCCCCCCAAGCATCCTTCATCTTCCACCAGGGCCCCCCCCCCAAGCATCCTTCATCTTCCACCAGGGCCCCCCCCAAGCATCCTTCATCTTCCACCAGGCCCCCCCCCCAAAGCATCCTTCATCTTCCACCAGGGCCCCCCCAAAGCATCCTTTATCTTCCACCAGGGCCCCCCCCCAAGCATCCTTCATCTTCCACCAGGGCCCCCCCCAAAGCATCCTTCATCTTCCACCAGGGCATCCTTCATCTTCCACCAGGGCCCCCCCCTAAAGCATCCTTCATCTTCCACCAGGCCCCCCCCCAAGCATCCTTCATCTTCCACCAGGGCCCCCCCCCAAAGCATCCTTCATCTTCCACCAGGGCCCCCCCCAAAGCATCCTTCATCTTCCACCAGGCCCCCCCCCCCCCAAAGCATCCTTTATCTTCCACCAGGGCACCCCCCCAAAGCATCCTTCATCTTCCACCAGGGCCCCCTCAAAGCATCCTTCATCTTCCACCAGGGCCCCCCCCCCCCAAGCATCCTTCATCTTCCACCAGGGCCCCCCCCCCTAAAGCATCCTTCATCTTCCACCAGGGCCCCCCCCAAAGCATCCTTCATCTTCCCCCAGGGCCCCCCCCCAAGCATCCTTCATCTTCCACCAGGGCCCCCCCCAAGCATCCTTCATCTTCCACCAGGGCCCCCCCCAAGCATCCTTCATCTTCCACCAGGGCCCCCCCCAAGCATCCTTCATCTTCCACCAGGGCCCCCCCCAAAGCATCCTTCATCTTCCACCAGGGCCCCCCCCCAAGCATCCTTCATCTTCCACCAGGGCCCCCCCCCCAAGCATCCTTCATCTTCCACCAGGGCCCCCCCCAAGCATCCTTCATCTTCCACCAGGGCCCCCCCCAAGCATCCTTCATCTTCCACCAGGGCCCCCCCACCCCAAGCATCCTTCATCTTCCACCAGGCCCCCCCAAAGCATCCTTCATCTTCCACCAGGGCCCCCCCCAAGCATCCTTCATCTTCCACCAGGGCCCCCCCCCCAAGCATCCTTCATCTTCCACCAGGGCCCCCCCCCAAGCATCCTTCATCTTCCACCAGGGCCCCCCCCAAGCATCCTTCATCTTCCACCAGGGCCCCCCCAAGCATCCTTCATCTTCCACCAGGGCCCCCCCAAGCATCCTTCATCTTCCACCAGGGCCCCCCCCCCAAGCATCCTTCATCTTCCACCAGGGCCCCCCCCCAAGCATCCTTCATCTTCCACCAGGGCCCCCCCCAAAGCATCCTTCATCTTCCACCAGGGCACCCCCCAAAGCATCCTTTATCTTCCACCAGGGCCCCCCCCAAAGCATCCTTCATCTTCCACCAGGGGCCCCCCTCAAAGCATCCTTCATCTTCCACCAGGGCCCCCCCCCCCCAAAGCATCCTTCATCTTCCACCAGGGCCCCCCCCAAGCATCCTTCATCTTCCACCAGGGCCCCCCAAAGCATCCCCCCAAAGCATCCTTCATCTTCCACCAGGGCCCCCCTCAAAGCATCCTTCATCTTCCACCAGGGCCCCCCCCCAAAGCATCCTTCATCTTCCACCAGGGCATCCTTCATCTTCCACCAGGGCCCCCCCCAAAGCATCCTTCATCTTCCACCAGGGCCCCCCCCCAAAGCATCCTTCATCTTCCACCAGGGCATCCTTCAGCTTCCCCCAGGGCCCCAAGCACCTTCAATTTCCTCCCAGCAGCGTCCTGCTCCCATGATGTCCTCCTCTCTGTGCCGCGGCTCCCAGCTGCTTCTGTGCTTTTCTAAGGTTGTGCTCTGTGCGTGTGACGTCAGTACGCACGGGCGCAACCTTATAAAAGCGAGGATGCAGCAGAGAGCCGCGGCACGTAGAGGAAGACGCAACTGAAGATTGGGCCCGGGCCGGGCTTGATGAAAGGGGGCCCGGAAACTCTGGCGCGGCCGGGTCCCCTTTACAGCTAAAAATGCCCGGTCGTACCCCTGTGCCCCCTGATGGCGGCCCTGCTCCCAACTCCAATTGCAGGAACAGAGAACAGGGAGCCGGATTTACTCACATCAGCTGGGATTCTCATTGGGGGATTTTTTTTAATTTTGAGGGGTCGCTGGAGATTTGGGGAAAAGTTTTCAATACATTTCATTGAGCAATATTGCTTTAAGAATACAACTCCAATGTTTCTAGGCTACAGCTCCCAGCATGCCTCAGCCTTCATTATATATTGCATTATTCTGGATTTGTAGTCCGGCACCAACTAAATACAGTTGGGTTGAGCAATGCAGTGCAGCAGGGTTTACAAGCCCTTTAGATTGGGTAATCCACCCAGCAGGTTGGGGCAAAGTCCTTTACTCAACATGATTTTAGGGACTACAATGCCTTTGGCAATGGGTGCAGCTATCAGGGAGTATTGGGAGGCAATAAGCAGTGGTTTATGGTGATTTATTGGCAGTTTCTTAAGCACTGATTAAACACCATGCTGGTCATGTACACACAGACCCAAGGCCTGAGCCCCTTGTTGCCCACTTTGGGCCTGTACATGGACCACTTCTGCCTACATCACTGGTGGGTGCAACTAGGGTCTGGTTTTGACCCAGACAGCCGCTCAGAAAGCTCTTTGCTACGGCCCATACGTATGAAGCTCAGCTTTAGATGCCCCGGTGTACCCGATTCCTGCATTTCTACCTACTGACCTAAGAGTCAGGCAACTTGTGGGATGAGTATATTCTCAGTAATGCATCAATTGTGTATATTCATAGGGTTTCTGTGACTGCCTGTGGCTATGTTTGTACAAGGTTTATATATATTTCTGTAGCTGCACCAGGTTCAGCCTGGGGATATGGAAAAGTGTGCCATTCCCAAACTGGCATCAACTTGTTGCTTTGGAACCTTTTATTATATTCTTATTGATCCATGGAAATCGACCTTCCCATTCCCAGTTGCCCCATGGAAACAAAGCACCATCTAACAGTCTAGATCACGGTTGTCCAATTGGAGGCCTGTGGGCCAGATGTGGTCCCCCAGAATTTTTGGGCCCCTAGTCTGCTCAAAGGCTCCATGAACTTCATTGTATGAAGACATCATTTTATTTTAACCTGATCCTCGAATATACTACAGGTATAGGAGCCATTATCTAGAATGCTTGGGACAAAGGGTATTCCGGATAAGGGGGTCTTTCTGTAATTTGGATCTTCGTACCTTAAGTCTACTAAATAATCAATAAAACATTAATTAAACCCAATAGGGCTGTTCTGCCCCCAATAAGGATTATTTATATCTTAGTTGGGATCAAATACAGGTACTGTTTTATTATTACAGAGAAAAGGGAATCATTTAACCATTAAATAAACCCAATAGGGCTGTTCTGCCCCCAAAAGGGGTAATTATATTCTTAGGTTGGGGATCAAGTACAGGTACTGTTTTATTATTACAGAGAAAAGGGAATCATTTAACCATTAAATAAACCCAATAGGGGCTGTTCTGCCCCAATAAGGGGTAATTATATCTTAGTTGGGATCAAGTACAGGTACTGTTTTATTATTTTACAGAGAAAAGGGAATCATTTAACCATTAAATAAACCCAATAGGGCTGTTCTGCCCCAATAAGGGGGTAATTATATCTTAGTTGGGATCAAGTACAGGTACTGTTTTATTATTACAGAGAAAAAGGGAATCATTTAACCATTAAATAAACCCAATAGGGCTGTTCTGCCCCCAATAAGGGGTAATTATATCTTAGTTGGGATCAAGTACAGGTACTGTTTTATTATTACAGAGAAAAGCGCTAAAGGTCACCAAATAAAAAGTTGCGGCTTTTGGATATTTAATGTGGCGACGATTCCGAATTCAACAATTTGCCATCTAAAACTAGTCGATATTATGTAGAAGTCAATGGCAGATGTACCTTCCCTGGAAGATCTTTCTGGGGGCTTGTTTATTAACACTGGTGCAAATTTGCCCCGGGCAGTAACCCATAGCAACCAATTGGAGTTTGGATTATTCCAGTCACCTGCAGGTAGAACAATGAATGCAACAATTTGATTGGTTGCCATGAGTTACTGCCCATGGTTGATAGCTGAAACAGTGTCACAAAGAAGCCTGCTGATTAAAAGACCTTGCAGGATAATTGGTCGCGACCGAAAAAAGTCTGGCCACCCCTGCCATAGGCAATCACTATTTGTTGGGCTGTTGGGCCTTTGTGTCCTTGAAATGCCAGGACCTATTTTTTACTCCAAGTCAGTACCTGGCTTCTGTCTATAACGCATAAATATATTACCTGGCATTGCCATTCCCTTACCTTTTCCCAAAATGCTTGCTCTCCAGATCGTCCAGTTATAAATAGCCAGGGCCGCCATCAGGGGGGCACAGTCGTCCCGGAGAATTTCTACATTTAAGGGGGGCCCAGCCATGCTTCTGGATATACAAATAAGGGCCCAGTCAACCTTAACATTGGGCATCTTAAATTTCATTGGTTGTCAGCGGCTAATCCGATTGGTTGTGCCCCGTGCGCAACCTTATAAAAGGGGCCTGTCTCTTGGAGGAGTCTGAAGTCACCGAGCTGCCGCTGAAGGAGAAGAAGCCAAAGAACACCATCTTCGGAGGGCCCTGTCTTCGGGGCAATTGGGGCACTGTGTATGGGGGGACTGGTTGGGCAGGCAAAGCCGACCAGGTTGCCTAGGGCGCCCGACACTGGGGGTAAGTACACTGGCACACTGTTGCCTTCATTCATTTGAATAGTTCTGCCCCATGTTATTCAGGTTGGGCAGAAGATATTTGTGCACCTCAATTTTAAAACGCTCCCACAGATTTTTAACTGGAAAGAGATCGGGCTGTATTTAGTTCTGGTGCTGCCTTACCCACTGGACCTCTCCCCTACCCATACCCCTACCCCTGCTGTTCAGAGCCAGTTAAAAGTTTGCCCATGGGGCCCAGTTGTTGAACAGAGGGAAGCCCCTCATTCACCTCAGTTCTGGCACCAAATTGAGGATGGGGGTACATTTTTTCTAAACTGTTTCTTTCTATATAGGAACCATTGTATTTTGCACTGTTTTTTAAAACCTTGGCTGAAAAGGTTTCTCTTAATTGACTTATCCTGACACCCAATAAATAGTGACTGTCTGTGGCACCTTACAGCCCCCCTGGCATTCCCAGTACCCAGAGGCACAAACAGCCCCCCCAGCCCAATAAATAGTGACTGTCTGTGGCACCTTACAGCCCCCCTGGCATTCCCAGTACCCAGAGGAACAAACAGCCCCCCAGCCCAATAAATAGTGACTGTCTGTGGCACCTTACAGCCCCCCTGGCATTCCCAGTACCCAGAGGCACAAACAGCCCCCCAGCCCAATAAATAGTGACTGTCTGTGGCACCTTACAGCCCCCCTGGCATTCCCAGTACCCAGAGGAACAAACAGCCCCCCCCAGCCCAATAAATAGTGACTGTCTGTAGCACCTTACAGCCCCCTGGCATTCCCAGTACCCAGAGGCACAAACAGCCCCCCAGCCCAATAAATAGTGACTGTCTGTGCACCTTACAGCCCCCCTGGCATTCCAGTACCCAGAGGAACAACAGCCCCCCCAGCCCAATAAATAGTGACTGTCTGTAGGCACCTTACAGCCCCCCTGGCATTCCCAGTACCCAGAGGAACAAACAGGCCCCCCCAGCCCAATAAATGTGACTGTCTGTGGCACCTTACAGCCCCCTGGCATTCCCAGTACCCAGAGGAACAAAACAGCCCCCCCCAGCCCAATAAATAGTGACTGTCTGTGGCACCTTACAGCCCCCTGGCATTCCCAGTACCCAGAGGCACAAACAGCCCCCCCAGCCCCAATAAATAGTGACTGTCTGTGGCACCTTACAGCCCCCCTGGCATTCCCAGTACCCAGAGGAACAAACAGCCCCCCCCAGCCCAATAAATAGTGACTGTCTGTGGCACCTTACAGCCCCCCTGGCATTCCCAGTACCCAGAGGCACAAACAGCCCCCCCCAGCCCAATAAATAGTGACTGTCTGTGGCACCTTACAGCCCCCCTGGCATTCCCAGTACCCAGAGGCACAAACAGCCCCCCCAGCCCAATAAATAGTGACTGTCTGTGGCACCTTACAGCCCCCCTGGCATTCCCAGTACCCAGAGGAACAAACAGCCCCCCCAGCCCAATAAATAGTGACTGTCTGTGGCACCTTACAGCCCCCCTGGCATTCCCAGTACCCAGAGGCACAAACAGCCCCCCAGCCCAATAAATAGTGACTGTCTGTGGCACCTTACAGCCCCCTGGCATTCCCAGTACCCAGAGGCACAAACAGCCCCCCCAGCCCAATAAATAGTGACTGTCTGTGGCACCTTACAGCCCCCCTGGCATTCCCAGTACCCAGAGGCACAAACAGCCCCCCCCAGCCCAATAAATAGTGACTGTCTGTGGCACCTTACAGCCCCCCTGGCATTCCAGTACCCAGAGGACAAACAGCCCCCCCCAGCCCCAATAAATAGTGACTGTCTGTGGCACCTTACAGCCCCCCTTGGCATTCCCAGTACCCAGAGGCACAAACAGGCCCCCCCCAGCCCAATAAATAGTGACTGTCTGTGGCACCTTACAGCCCCCCTGGCTTTCCCAGTACCAGAGGCACAAACAGCCCCCCCCAGCCCAATAAATATGTGACTGTCTGTGGCACCTTACAGCCCCCCTGGCATTCCCAGTACCAGAGGCACAAACAGCCCCCCCAGGCCCAAATAAATAAGTTGACTGTCTGTGCACCTTACAGCCCCCCTGGCATTCCAGTACCCAGAGGCACAAACAGCCCCCCCCAGCCAATAAATTAGTGGACTGTCTGTGGCACCTTACAGCCCCCCTGGCATTCCAGTACCCAGAGGCAACAAACAGCCCCCCCCAGCCCCAATAAATAGTGACTGTCTGTGGCACCTTACAGCCCCCTGGCATTCCCAGTACCCAGAGGCACAAACAGCCCCCCCAAGCCCAATAAATAGTGACTGTCTGTGGCACCTTACAGCCCCCCTGGCATTCCCAGTACCCAGAGGCACAAAACAGCCCCCCCAGCCCAATAAATAGTGACTGTCTGTGGCACCTTACAGCCCCCTGGCATTCCCAGTACCCAGAGGCACAAACAGCCCCCCCAGCCCAATAAATAGTGACTGTCTGTGGCACCTTACAGCCCCCCTGGCATTCCCAGTACCCAGAGGCACAAACAGCCCCCCCCAGCCCAATAAATAGTGACTGTCTGTGGCACCTTACAGCCCCCCTGGCATTCCCAGTACCCAGAGGAACAAACAGCCCCCCCAGCCCAATAAATAGTGACTGTCTGTGGCACCTTAAGCCCCCCTGGCATTCCCAGTACCCAGAGGCACAAACAGCCCCCCCCAGCCCAATAAATAGTGACTGTCTGTGGCACCTTACAGCCCCCCTGGCATTCCCAGTACCCAGAGGCAACAACAGCCCCCCCCAGCCCAATAAATAGTGACTGTCTGTAGCACCTTACAGCCCCCCTGGCATTCCCAGTACCCAGAGGCACAAACAGCCCCCCCCAGCCCAATAAATAGTGACTGTCTGTGGCACCTTACAGCCCCCCTGGCATTCCCAGTACCCAGAGGCACAAACAGCCCCCCCCAGCCCAATAAATAGTGACTGTCTGTGGCACCTTACAGCCCCCTGGCATTCCCAGTACCCAGAGGCACAAACAGCCCCCCCCAGCCCAATAAATAGTGAGTGTCTGTGGCACCTTACAGCCCCCCTGGCATTCCCAGTACCCAGAGGCACAAACAGCCCCCCCAGCCCAATAAATAGTGACTGTCTGTGGCACCTTACAGCCCCCTGGCATTCCCAGTACCCAGAGGCACAAACAGCCCCCTCAGCCCAATGCAATAGTGACTGTCTGTGGCACCTTACAGCCCCCCTGGCATTCCCAGTACCCAGAGGCACAAACAGCCCCCCCCCAGCCCAATAAAATAGTGACTGTCTGTGGAACCTTAAAGCCCCCCTGGCATTCCCAGTACCCAGAGGCACAAACAGCCCCCCCCAGGCCCAATAAATAGTGACTGTCTGTGGAACCTTAAAGCCCCCCTGGCATTCCCAGTACCCAGAGGCAAAAACAGCCCCCCCCCAGCCCAATAAATAGTGACTGTCTGTGGCACCTTACAGCCCCCTGGCATTCCAAGTACCCAGAGGCACAAACAGCCCCCCCAGCCCAAATAAAATAGTGACTGTCTGTGGCACCTTACAGCCCCCCTGGCATTTCCCAGTACCCAGAGGCAACAAAACAGCCCCCCCAGCCCAATAAATAGTGACTTTCTTTGGCACCTTACAGCCCCCCTGGCATTCCCAGTACCCAGAGGCACAAAATGCCCCCCCCAGCCCAATAAATAGTGACTGTCTGTGGCACCTTACAGCCCCCCTGGCATTCCCAGTACCAGAGGCAACAACAGCCCCCCCAGCCCAATAAATAGTGACTATCTGTGGCACCTTACAGCCCCCCTGCATTCCCAGTACCAGAGGAACAAACAGCCCCCCCAGCCCAATAAATAGTGGACTGTCTGTGGCAACCTTACAGCCCCCCTGGGCATTCCAGTACCCAGAGGCACAAAACAGCCCCCCCAGCCCAATAAATAGTGACTGTCTGTGGCACCTTACAGTCCCCTGGCATTCCCAGTACCCAGAGGCACAAACAGCCCCCCCCAGCCCAATAAATAGTGACTGTCTGTGGCACCTTACAGCCCCCCTGGCATTTCCCAGTACCCAGAGGCACAAACAGCCCCCCCAGCCCAATAAATAGTGACTGTCTGTGACCTTACAGCCCCCCTGGCATTCCCAGTACCCAGAGCAACAAACAGGCCCCCCCAGCCCAATAAATAGTGGACTGTCTGTGGCACCTTACAGCCCCCCTGGGCATTCCAGTACCCAGAGGCACAAACAGCCCCCCCCAGCCCAATAAATAGTGACTGTCTGTGGCACCCTTACAGCCCCCTGGCATTCCCAGTACCCAGAGGAACAAACAGCCCCCCCCAGCCCAATAAATAGTGACTGTCTGTGGCACCTTACAGCCCCCCTGGCATTCCCCAGTACCCAGAGGACAAGACAGCCCCCCCCAGCCAATAAATAGTGACTGTCTGTGGCACCTTACAGCCCCCTGGCATTCCCAGTACCCAGAGGCACAAACAGCCCCCCCCCAGCCCAATAAATAGTGACTGTCTGTGGCACCTTACAGCCCCCCTGGCATTCCCAGTACCCAGAGGAACAAACAGCCCCCCCCAGCCCAATAAATAGTGACTGTCTGTGGCACCTTACAGCCCCCCTGGCATTTCCCAGTACCCAGAGGCACAAACAGCCCCCCCCAGCCCAATAAATAGTGACTGTCTGTGGCACCTTACAGCCCCCCTGGCATTCCCAGTACCCAGAGGCACAAACAGCCCCCCCAGCCCAATAAATAGTGACTGTCTGTGGCACCTTACAGCCCCCCTGGCATTCCCAGTACCCAGAGGCAACAAACAGCCCCCCAGCCCAATAATAGGACTGTCTGTGGCACTTACAGCCCCCCTGGCATTCCCAGTACCCAGAGGCACAAACAGCCCCCCCAGCCCAATAAATAGTGACTGTCTGTGGCACCTTACAGCCCCCCTGGCATTCCCAGTACCCAGAGGCACAAACAGCCCCCCCAGCCCAATAAATAGTGACTGTCTGTGGCACCTTACAGCCCCCCTGGCATTCCCAGTACCCAGAGGCACAAACAGCCCCCCCCGCCCAATAAATAGTGACTGTCTGTGGCACCTTACAGCCCCCCTGGCATTCCCAGTACCCAGAGGCACAAACAGCCCCCCCAGCCCAATAAATAGTGACTGTCTGTGGCACCTTACAGCCCCCCTGGCATTCCCAGTACCCAGAGGCACAAACAGCCCCCCCAGCCCAATAAATAGTGACTGTCTGTGGCACCTTACAGCCCCCCTGGCATTCCCAGTACCCAGAGGCACAAACAGCCCCCCCCCAGCCCAATAAATAGTGGACTGTCTGTGGCACCTTACAGCCCCCCTGGCATTCCCAGTACCCAGAGGCACAAACAGCCCCCCCAGCCCAATAAATAGTGACTGTCTGTGGCACCTTACAGCCCCCCTGGCATTCCCAGTACCCAGAGGCACAAACAGCCCCCCCCAGCCCAATAAATAGTGACTGTCTGTGGCACCTTACAGCCCCCCTGGCATTCCCAGTACCCAGAGGCACAAAACAGCCCCCCCCAGCCCAATAAATAGTGACTGTCTGTGGCACCTTACAGCCCCCCTGGCATTCCCAGTACCCAGAGGCACAAACAGCCCCCCCAGCCCAATAAATAGTGACTGTCTGTGGCACCTTATAGCCCCCCTGGCATTCCCAGTACCCAGAGGCACAAACAGCCCCCCCCAGCCCAATAAATAGTGACTGTCTGTGGCACCTTACAGCCCCCCTGGCATTCCCAGTACCCAGAGGCAACAAACAGCCCCCCCCAGCCCAATAAATAGTGACTGTCTGTGGCACCTTACAGCCCCCCTGGCATTCCCAGTACCCAGAGGCACAAACAGCCCCCCCAGCCCAATAAATAGTGACTGTCTGTGGCACCTTACAGCCCCCCTGGCATTCCCAGTACCCAGAGGCAACAAACAGCCCCCCAGCCCAATAAATAGTGACTGTCTGTGGCACCTTACAGCCCCCCTGGCATTCCCAGTACCCAGAGGCACAAACAGCCCCCCCCAGCCCAATAAATAGTGACTGTCTGTGGCACCTTACAGCCCCCCTGGCATTCCCAGTACCCAGAGGAACAAACAGCCCCCCCAGCCCAATAAATAGTGACTGTCTGTGGCACCTTACAGCCCCCCTGGCATTCCCAGTACCCAGAGGAACAAACAGCCCCCCAGCCCAATAAATAGTGACTGTCTGTGGCACCTTACAGCCCCCCTGGCATTCCCAGTACCCAGAGGCACAAACAGCCCCCCCAGCCAATAAATAGTGACTGTCTGTGGCACCTTACAGCCCCCCTGGCATTCCCAGTACCCAGAGGCACAAACAGCCCCCCCAGCCCAATAAATAGTGACTGTCTGTGGCACCTTACAGCCCCCCTGGCATTCCCAGTACCCAGAGGCACAAACAGCCCCCCCAGCCCAATAAATAGTGACTGTCTGTGGCACCTTACAGCCCCCCTGGCATTCCCAGTACCCAGAGGAACAAAACAGCCCCCCCCAGCCCAATAAATAGTGACTGTCTGTGGCACCTTACAGCCCCCCTGGCATTCCCAGTACCCAGAGGCACAAACAGCCCCCCCCAGCCCAATAAATAGTGACTGTCTGTGGCACCTTACAGCCCCCCTGGCATTCCCAGTACCCAAGGACAAACAGCCCCCCAGCCCAATAAATAGTGACTGTCTGTGGCACCTCCACCCCCTGGCATTCCCAGTACCCAGAGGCACAAACAGCCCCCCCCGCCCAATAAATAGTGACTGTCTGTGGCACCTTACAGCCCCCTGGCATTCCCAGTACCCAGAGGAACAAACAGCCCCCCAGCCCAATAAATAGTGACTGTCTGTGGCACCTTACAGCCCCCTGGCATTCCCAGTACCCAGAGGAACAAACAGCCCCCCCAGCCCAATAAATAGTGACTGTCTGTGGCACCTTACAGCCCCCCTGGCATTCCCAGTACCCAGAGGCACAAACAGCCCCCCAGCCCAATAAATAGTGACTGTCTGTGGCACCTTACAGCCCCCCTGGCATTCCCAGTACCCAGAGGCACAAACAGCCCCCCCCCAGCCCAATAAATAGTGACTGTCTGTGGCACCTTACAGCCCCCCTGGCATTCCCAGTACCCAGAGGCACAAACAGCCCCCCCCAGCCCAATAAATAGTGACTGTCTGTGGCACCTTACAGCCCCCCTGGCATTCCCAGTACCCAGAGGCACAAACAGCCCCCCCAGCCCAATAAATAGTGACTGTCTGTGGCACCTTACAGCCCCCTGGCATTCCCAGTACCCAGAGGCACAAACAGCCCCCCAGCCCAATAAATAGTGACTGTCTGTGGCACCTTACAGCCCCCTGGCATTCCCAGTACCCAGAAGAACAAACAGCCCCCCCACCCAATAAATAGTGACTGTCTGTGGCACCTTACAGCCCCCCTGGCATTCCCAGTACCCAGAGGAACAAACAGCCCCCCAGCCCAATAAATAGTGACTGTCTGTGGCACCTTACAGCCCCCCTGGCATTCCCAGTACCCAGAGGAACAAAAGCCCCCCCAGCCCAATAAATAGTGACTGTCTGTGGCACCTTACAGCCCCCCTGGCATTCCCAGTACCTAGAGGCACAAACAGCCCCCCCAGCCCAATAAATAGTGACTGTCTGTGGCACCATACAGCCCCCCTGGCATTCCCACCTAGAGGCACAAACAGCCCCCCCCAGCCCAATAAATAGTGACTGTCTGTGGCACCTGACAGCCCCCCTGGCATTCCCAGTACCCAGAGGCACAAACAGCCCCCCCAGCCCAATAAATAGTGACTGTCTCTGGCACCTTACAGCCCCCCTGGCATTCCCAGTACCCAGAGGCACAAACAGCCCCCCCAGCCCAATAAATAGTGACTGTCTCTGGCACCTTACAGCCCCCCTGGCATTCCCAGTACCCAGAGGCACAAACAGCCCCCCTAGCCCAATAAATAGTGACTATCTGTGGCACCTTACAGCCCCCCTGGCATTCCCAGTACCCATTCTGACTGGGTTTATAGTTATGTGTAACTGTCACTGTGTGTGTCTGTTCCTTTCCCTTCTCTGCACTGCTGGTTCTGACTCCTGATGCAACTCCCCAATATCCATTCATTCCTCATTCTCAGTGGGTTTATAGTTATGTGTAACTGTCACTGTGTGTGTCTGTCCCTTTCCCTTCTCTGCACTGCTGGTTCTGACTCCTGATACAACTCCCCAATATCCATTCATTCCTCATTCTCACTGGGTTTATAGTTATGTGTAACTGTCACTGTTTCTGTCTGTCCCTTTCCCTTCTCTGCACTGCTGGTTCCGACTCCTGATACAACTTCCCAATATCCATTCATTCCTCATTCTCACTGGGTTTATAGTTATGTGTAACTGTCACTGTGTCTGTCCGTTCCTTTCCCATCTCTGCACTGCTGGTTCTGACTCCTGATACAACTCCCCAATATCCATTAATTCCTCATTCTCACTGGGTTTATAGTTATGTGTAACTGTCACTGTTTCTGTCTGTCCCTCTCCCTTCTCTGCAGTGCTGGTTCCGACTCCTGATACAACTCCCCAATATCCATTCATTCCTCATTCTCAGTGGGTTTATAGTTATGTGTAACTGTCACTGTGTGTGTCTGTCCCTTTCCCTTCTCTGCACTGCTGGTTCTGACTCCTGATACAACTCCCCAATATCCATTCATTCCTCATTCTCACTGGGTTTATAGTTATATGTAACTGTCACAGTGTCTGTCTGTCCCTTTCCCTTCTCTGCACTGCTGGTTCTGACTCCTGATACAACTCCCCAATATCCATTCATTCCTCATTCTCACTGGGTTTATAGTTATATGTAACTGTCACAGTGTCTGTCTGTCCCTTTCCCTTCTCTGCACTGCTGGTTCTGACTCCTGTTACAACTCCCCAATATCCATTCATTCCTCATTCTCACTGGGTTTATAGTTATGTGTAACTGTCACTGTGTCTGTCCCTTTCCCTTCTCTGCACTGCTGGTTCTGACTCCTCATACAACTTCCCAATATCCATTCATTCCTCATTCTCACTGGGTTTATAGTTATGTGTAACTGTCACTGTGTCTGTCCGTCCCTTTCCCTTCTCTGCACTGCTGGTTCTGACTCCTGATACAACTTCCCAATATCCATTAATTCCTCATTCTCACTGGGTTTATAGTTATGTGTAACTGTCACTGTTTCTGTCTGTCCCTTTCCCTTCTCTGCACTGCTGGTTCCGACTCCTGATACAACTTCCCAATATCCATTCATTCCTCATTCTCACTGGGTTTATAGTTATGTGTAACTGTCACTGTGTCTGTCCGTTCCTTTCCCATCTCTGCACTGCTTGTTCTGACTCCTGATACAACTCCCCAATATCCATTCATTCCTCATTCTCACTGGGTTTATAGTTATGTGTAACTGTCACTGTTTCTGTCTGTCCCTTTCCCTTCTCTGCAGTGCTGGTTCCGACTCCTGATACAACTTCCCAATATCCATTCATTCCTCATTCTCATTGGGTTTAAAGTAATGTGTAACTCTTACTGTGTGTTTCCCTTTCACTTCTCTACACTGCTGGTTCTGACTCCTGATAAAACTTCCCAATACCCATTCATTCCTCCTTCTCACTGGGTTTATAGTTATGTGTAACTGTCACTGTGTCTGTCTGTCCCTTTTCCTTCTCTGCACTGCTGGTTCTGACTCCTGATACAACTTCCCAATATCAATTAATTCCTCATTCTCACTGGGTTTATAGTTAAGTGTAACTGTCACCGTGTCTCTCTGTCCCTTTATGTTCTCTGCACTGCTGGTTCTGACTCCTGATACAACTTCCCAATATCAATTCATTCCTCATTCTCACTGGGTTTTATAGTTATGTGTAACTGTCACAGTGTCTGTCTGTCCCTTTCCCTTCTTTGCACTGCTGGTTCTGACTCCTGATATAACTCCCCAATTTCCATTCATTCCTCATTCTCACTGGGTTTATAGTTATGTGTAACTCTCACTGTGTCTGTCCCTTTCCCTTCTCTGCACTGCTGGTTCTGACTCCTGATACAACTTCCCAATATCAATTAATTCCTCATTCTCACTGGGTTTATAGTTAAGTGTAACTGTCACCGTGTCTCTCTGTCCCTTTATGTTCTCTGCACTGCTGGTTCTGACTCCTGATACAACTTCCCAATATCAATTCATTCCTCATTCTCACTGGGTTTATAGTTATGTGTAACTCTCACTGTGTCTGTCCCTTTCCCTTCTCTGCACTGCTGGTTCTGACTCCTGATACAACTTCCCAATATCAATTAATTCCTTTTTCTCACTGGGTTTATAGTTATGTGTAACTCTCACTGTTTCTGTCCCTTTAACTTCTCTGCACTGCTGGTTCTGACTCCTGACAAAATTTCCCAATACCCATTCATTCCTAATTCTCACTGGGTTTATAGTTATGTGTAACTGTCACTGTGTCTGTCTCTCACTTTCTCTTCTCTGCACTGCTGGTTCTGACTCCTGATACAACTCCCCAATATGCATTCATTCCTCATTCTCACTGGGTTTATAGTTACAGTATGTACTGCCCATCTAAGAGCAAACAAAGCCCATATAAACCTCACTCATCAAAAGGGTACACTTAGGGGTATATTTATCATGCTGTGTAAAAAGTGGAGTAAAACATCCCCGGTGATGTTGTTCATAGCAGCCAATCAGATGCTTTGATTTGGTTTTCTAGCTGTTGAAATCTAATTGCTTATTCGTTGCCCTGGGCTACATCACCGGTAATGCTTCTCTCCACTTTTTACACAGCATGATAACTATACCCCTTAACCTTTAACAGCAGCGCCTGCATTGTTATGTCAATGTGATGAGAGCTGCCTTCCCCCTAGGAAAGTGACAGTTGGTACAGTCCGTTGGTTGCCATTGTGGTGAGAGGTAAGTGTACATCTCCTCTGATAGATGTTTTGCCTAAAAACCCTTATTTTAGCTAAAAAAGAGGGGCAATAGTTGGGTGACTCCCCCCCCCAGACTAGGGGATGTTGCTCCTGTCACTGGTTTTAGTGAATTTGGAGAATTTTCCACTAAAATGGGCTTGTTGTCCCCAGTACTGACAGGCTCCTAAGAGTTTTGCCCCTCTGCCCCCGGGTATCTGCCCTGCCCTTATGTACCAACCTGGGTACACAATAAGTACATACAATGTATATACTGCACATCTAAGGGCAAATAAAGCCCATAAAAATTTGTCATATGATGAGAGCTGCCTTCACTCTAGGAAAGTGACAGTTGGTAGAGTCCATTGGTTGCCATTGTGGGGAGAGGTAAGCAAGCATCTCTCCTGTAGTAGATGTTTTGCCTAAAAACCCTTATTTTAGCTAAAAAAGAGGGGCAATAGTTGGGTGACTCCCCCCCCCAGACTAGGGGATGTTGCTCCTGTCAACGATTTTAGTGAATTGGGAGAATTTTCCCCTAAAATGGGCTTTGCAGGCGCCTTTACTCCCAGCGCTGGTTGGGAGACACAGACCCAGGGTTGGGCAGTACTGACAGGCTGCTAAGAGTTTTGCCCCTCTGCCCCCGGGTATCTGCCCTGCCCTTATGTACCAACCTTAATGTGTAACTGAATGTACTTGCACTTACCATGGACACAGGGCCTGATTTACTATTTCTTACTATTGCAGGGGGTAAATCTAAATCAGTGCTTCTGAAATTATGGTGATGCCCCTTAGGGGAATGGTAGCAGCCAATTACTGATTGGTTGCTATTGGCAACTGCAACTTGCATTTAGGCACCTATGTTAGTAAATTAGCCCTAGTACCAATTTAACCCCCTAGGTACCACATGGAATCCCGGCCTGAGTGTCAGTAAGCGTGAGATTTGGGGGGAACACTTTGAATGGGGCCCCTGATCCAATGTTGCACCTTAAAAGGGTAAATGCATTATCCGTGAAGCTGACTTGCCCTTTTTATTCCCGTCTCTATACAGATTGCTACAGTGTGTGACTGGTTAGCGACTTCGGCGCTTATCCACCTTTTTGGATACTGATTTTTTTTCTGGTTTCTCCTCAGTTCACCTTTTCCACCCTTAGTGAACGAGCCTAGAGGAGAGCCAGCGCCTATTGAGGGGGCCCCTTAGGGTTCCCCGGCCCTGGGCCGGCCGGCCGGCCCCCCCGGTCCATCTTTTTTTCCAGCACCTGGAGCTCCATTTGAGAGGTAATGTAGCAAATCCAGTTTATGATTTCTCCTACAGCAAGTCTCGCCCGCATGAAAAAATAAATTGTACATAGAACACAGTATTGGGAAATGCTAAAGTGATGTTTTTCATTTTGTCTTCATAGAAACAACATGTTCAAGCGGCTGAAGTGCTGTTTCTCTTGCTTCGGCAAGGTAAGGGCTTCATCTCTTTCTGCTGTAACAGGACATATTTCATTCTGTGGGAAACTTCATGGAGGGGCAAATGGAAAGGGAACACCTAATCACATGACCTGATAGACTGCCCGCAGCTCAGACTAAGGGGCATATTTCATATTTGTGTCTTTTTTGCATTTTTTTTCTACTTCGACTAAACTCACTAACTGCGGATGTTACCATATTTATTTTAAAAAATCTATTTATTAAAAATGTGATCAAAGATCGAAACAACACGAATACCTAAAATTCATCATTTTAACATTTTTTAATGGGTCGCAAAGCTCAAAAAATTAAGACTGGAATAGTTGGAATGTTTCACTATGACACTTCCCAGTGACTTCTACAGGATCTCGCCAGCAAATGTACCGGCAATGTACTTGTAAATTTATAATAATTAGTCCTCCGGCCCCAGCCAACCTCCAATCGCCTCTGATCCACCCCGTCACCTCCAATTCCCTCCCCCAACTTGCCTCCCTACCCTGCACTGCTAGGTTCACTTGATGTGGGCGGGGATATCATTACTCCGCCCCTATTAGCAAACATGCCCCCACCCTGGCCGGTATTAGACATAACAAAAGGTGGAAAGCCTAATTGTGCCCCCAACTATCACTAGTGCTGATTCCGCTTTAGTGTAGGGGATACACAGTGTCATACTTGTGTTTGCACCAAATCCCTCATGTGTCACTCAATACTCACTCCTCCATTTATTTCATTATAGTTTTCCTATTTGTGCATTTATTTTCTCTGATAAAACTTTTTTTCTTCATTACAGAGGAAACGAAAGCGGGCAGATAATCCCACCCCTGAATCTGCCATGGTAAGAACTGGGCAACATCATTTCCTAAACACCATTTTCCTAATTACTTGTGTTATCAAAGCCGTGTTATTTCCTTGCCTATAGATTTATATGCACAATAACCTTGATGAGGCTACACTATGTACATAGGGGCCCATTTACAGGTATGGGACCCATTATCCAGAATGCTCGGGACCTGGGGTCTTTCCGTAATTTGGATCTACTACCTAAAGATGGCTAACATTATTTAAACAGTAATTAAACCAAGTTCAATTGTTTTGCCTCCAATAAGGATCAATTATATCTTAGTTGGGATCAAGTACAGGTACTGTTTTATTATTACAGAGAAAAGGGAATCATTTAACCATTAAATAAACCCAATAGGGCTGTTCTGCCCCCAATAAGGGGTAATTATATCTTAGTTGGGATCAAGTACAGGTACTGTTTTATTATTACAGAGAAAAGGGAATCATTTAACCATGAAATAAACCCAATAGGGCTGTTCTGCCCCCAATAAGGGGTAATTATATCTTAGTTGGGATCAAGTACAGGTACTGTTTTATTATTACAGAGAAAAGGGAATCATTTAACCATTAAATAAACCCAATAGGGCTGTTCTGCCCCAATAAGGGGTAATTATATCTTAGTTGGGATCAAGTACAGATAATGTTTTATTATTACAGGGAAAAGGGAATCATTTAACCATTAAATAAACCCAATAGGGCTGTTCTGCCCCCAATAAGGGGTAATTATATCTTAGTTGGGATCAAGTACAGGTACTGTTTTATTATTACAGAGAAAAGGGAATCATTTAACCATTAAATAAACCCAATAGGGCTGTTCTGCCCCAATAAGGGGTAATTATATCTTAGTTGGGATCAAGTACAGGTACTGTTTTATTATTACAGAGAAAAAGGAAATCATTTTTAAAAATATGAATTATTTGATTAAAATGGAGATGGCCATGCCGTAATTCGGAACTTTATGGATAATGGGTTTCCAGATAAGGGGTCCAATACCTGTACTTAGGTTTTCTGAGAAAATCTTGCGATTTTTTACGGTTTGTTTTTTTTGTCTCTAAACATTTAAGATAGTTTGGAGTATTTTCTCTAAAAATTTGTTGTTTTTTTTTTTAAAAACCATGAACGTATAAAACTTTATATGACTTTTTTTGACTGACAAAAAGTGCGCCAGGTTTAAGCTGGTACCATCATTTGGACCTGGCAATGCCGTTTGCCACGTGAGTAATAAATAATTCAATAATAAAACACCAGTCCCTGAATATTAAATATAACTGATTTTCACTTCTTTCTAAAAAGCTGAGTTGATTTGATAACTTGACTTTTATCTCTTTACCAGGAACCACCAGAAATCCCTGGCAAAAACACCTGCCAAGTAAGTAGTAAAAAATAAACATACATGAAATGGTTTGGTTTTTGGAAGTTTAGTGAATTTGTTTTGTACAAGGACTTTTTTATATACTAAACTACAAGTATATACAAGTTATAGTAAGTTGATCGGGTAACTTTATTTCTCTTAGGAGGAGATCCCAGAGCCGATAATGGAGCCGGCGATAGAGAACTGCCGGGTAAGCAAAAGAGAGGGGAGAGTAGGGGCAAATTAAAATCACCCTATATTTTATACAAGACTGTATATTAGCTTCTTTATTACAACATGGAACATCTTTCTCTTACCTTTTTTTAATCAGGAGACTCCAGGAATCCTAGACAAGGACATCTGTCAGGTAAGAAAAAATAATAGGGTCACAATAGAGAAAGATATTTTAAGAGAATATCAAATGCAGATTCACTTTGGGGGGGCAAATTGTTAGGCACCGCCTACTTCAGCGTTGGTGAGTCTGTCCCACCTCCTTATTATGCCCTGTGTTACACAGCAACATACACCTTCTATTTCTCATATATTTATATCAAATAAGACTTTCCCACAACTCTTTGCTTTACTTTGAGCCATGAGAATTTTTTTTACAATCTTTTTTTCTGTCTTAAACAGGATGAAGAAGTGATTGGGCAGGAGAGCCCCGACACCGGCCCCTGCCACTCACAGGTAAGCAAAACACAGAAAGAAATCGCCAGCGCTCGGTCTAACCCACGCTGTAGTGTTGACCAGCTGCTAGAAACACACTATTGTGCCAGCGCTCGGTCCAACCCACAATCTGGAGTTGACCAGCTGCTATAAACGATAAAAAGCCATTAAATATACACAAAGAGAAAGAAAGTTTGCCAGCGCTTAGTTTGCCTTTAAAAATAATTTTTACAAAAAATGAGGTGTTAGTACCACACTTTGGCCAAAATATGTAAGCTCACGTGCCACGTCAAGGCCCCTCACTGTACGTGAGTCCTACACTGTCTAATGACTTTGAGTCTGTGATGCAATTCAAATAAAGTCCCCCAGAAAGCAATGTGACTGAGTATTAAGGCCTATTGCACCTACCTTTAGCTCAAAAAGGCTCTAGTGGGAAAGCAGGGAGCTTTTAAGCCCCAGCTCATTAGGTAAGGTAAGCAGGTAAGCAGGTAAGCAGAAAATAACATATGAATGAAAAAGATTTATTTTTATCGTCTTCTCTGCTGATCTGAGGTTTTCTTTCATAACCAGGAACCCTTGGAACAACATGGAGACCCTCCCATCAACACCTGTGAGGTACGGGGCAAAAAGTTTGCAGGGGTCCCAATGTGTTTTTATTTGAGCTACAGGGTTCATGAATAATATCTGTAAAGGATAATAATTATATTTACCTAACAGTCAGTATCTGTAACTTAGCGGTCTTCTATCTCGTATAAATTAGAAAATGAAAAAATGTGATTGGTTGCTATGATTACATCCACTCATACAATTTAACTCATAGGCTGCCACCACATGTGTAGATTCTCGGCCTGTGGATAAACACGGGCTGGGAATCCGACCCCATGTCCCTAAATGCTTCTTGATTTGCCGGCGCCCCGAGCCATTGCGCTGCCTTGGGTTTAGGCAAACAGAGTGGATTTTGGTGGGAAACTCCTGAGTATAGCTCCAGCCAACACAATGGCTCCAGGTGCAGACACGGCAATAAGCTTTTTGGGGTACAGGGGGAAGATATTCAGCCTGAGTTTATGCACAGGCCTAGAATCCACCAATCAAATGTGCAAATAAGGGAGCAGGGAGCCACTGGGGCTCTGTACTTACTAATGTTGCAAAACTGTATTTATATTTCCCAGGAGTCACCATTTCAAACTGGCCACGACACCGGCCAGGAAGAGAGCTCAGACGAGCAACTGAGCGAGGAGGAGGAGGACCTTGAGGAGGTTTGAGCTGAATTTTATATTTTTTCTCTCAATATATCATTAGACCATTTTAAACCTCCGAGCAGCCCCCAATCCCACCACATCATGGAAACTCTTATGTAGGCCCCATTTAACTCTTACCTGAATGTCACAAGTGCTCAGTGGGGCGGTGGGTCACCACTTTTTGCCTCCGTTACAGCCTCTCAGACCTTCCACATCTCTCATTGCCCTTCTAGAACATGCAGACTAAAGCCAAGATGCAGGAAGGCTTCACTATACATAGTCCTGCAATCAGAGCAATGAGGGGTATAAAAGAAAGGACACTGCAAAACATAACAAGCATCAACCCTGCCCCCAAACTCTGCTGTCTCCCCTTATTTATGGGCACAAACATATACATTTGGGTGTTGCAGTTCTACTTTAAGGTCGAGGGTTGGGTTCATATAACAACAAATAGGAGATATGACAGGAATCTGGCACTAACACCTGCCAGCCTGAAATCTCCAACAGAGAGCGAGTGGGCGCTCCGACCAACGACTGCCCCCGTGTCACATTCCTTGTGCCCCTGACTCATTTCATTTTGGGTTTGGGGCTGTTTATTTACCTCTCTGCACTGATTAAATGTTTCCTATGGGGGGGAAGGGCAACTACCAATACTCTGCACTGGGGCAGTAATCCACGGTGGCCAATAAGATGTTTGCTTTCATGGTTCTACCTGTAGCTGACTGAACAAAGGTAATAGCTATATGGTTGCTATGGGTTACTGCCCAGGTGCAGTTTTGCCCAGTGTTGATAAATGAGCCCAACTGTATCATGTGCTGGCCTCTGTGGCCATTTCACATTCCTGTGAGTAACGATCTGCCCTACAGATATCACTGCTGATTCCCTGGTGGCCAATGGGGGGTGAGGCACAAACGGCTGCTGTAGCGCTGGCTTACATATCCCCCTTACCAAATGGGTTTTCCCACTGGCGCCAGGTAACCATACAAGAATGAAAGGTACCATCACAGGTTGCGGATATTCTGTAGCCCCAGCATTTTATATCTAAAGAACAAGTATTTGTCTGTAGTTTCTATCTTATTTAAACAATTTCTAAAATGTTTCTCTATTTTTTTCCAGCGCTCGACCCGGAAGATTGATCAGGGCAGTATCCTGCCTAGATCTAACTTCCCTTGCCCTCCTCGACACCAGTCCCCTCCCTCCCACCCCTTCATTCGACTCAAGCCCCACCCTCCCACCCCTTAGTTCCAGGCCCCCACTCTCCCACCCTTCGTTCCACACAAGACCCCACCCGCCCCCCGCTTTGTTCCAAGCCCCTCCCTCCCACCCCTTCCTTCCAATCAAGTCCCACCCTCCAACCCCTTAGTTCCAGGCCCCCACTCTCCCACCCCTTCGTTCCACACAAGCCCCCACCCGCCCCCGCTTTGTTCCAAGCCCCCTCCCTCCCACCCCTTCCTTCCAATCAAGCCCCACCCTCCAACCCCTTAGTTCCAGGCCCCCACTCTCCCACCCCTTCGTTCCACACAAGCCCCCACCCGCCCCCCGCTTTGTTCCAAGCCCCCTCCCTCCCACCCCTTCCTTCCAATCAAGCCCCACCCTCCCACCCCTTAGTTCCAGGCCCCCACTCTCCCACCCCTTCGTTCCACACAAGCCCCCACCCGCCCCCGCTTTGTTCCAAGCCCCCTCCCTCCCACCCCTTTCTTCCAATTAAGCCCCACCCTCATGGAGGAGGTGGAAGAGGAGGAGATTTGGTTGTAACTACCAACACTCTGCACTGGGTAGGTAATAAACTGTGGCCAATCAGATGTTTGTTTTCATAGTTCTACCTGTATCTGACTGAACAAAGGTAATAGCTATATGGGTTACTGCTCAGGTGCAGTTTTGCCCAGTGTTGATAAATGAGCCCAACTGTATCATGTGCTGGCCTCTGTGGCCATTTCACATTCCTGTTAGTAACGATCTGCCACCTTACAGCCCCCCTGGCATTCCCAGTACCCAGAGGAACAAACACGCCCCCAGCCCAATAAATAGTGACTTCTGTGGCACCTTACAGCCCCCCTGGCATTCCCAGTACCCAGAGGCACAAAAGCCCCCAGCCCAATAAATGGACTGTCTGTGGCACCTTACAGCCCCCTGGCATTCCCAGTACCCAGAGGCACAAAGCCCCCCCCAGCCCAATAAATAGTGACTGTCTGTGGCACCTTACAGCCCCCTGGCATTCCCAGTACCCAGAGGCACAAACAGCCCCCCCAGCCCAATAAATAGTGACTGTCTGTGGCACCTTACAGCCCCCTGGCATTCCCAGTACCCAGAGGACACAAACAGCCCCCCAGCCCAATAAAATAGTGACTGTCTGTGGAACCTTCAGCCCCCTGGCATTCCAGTACCCAGAGGCACAAACAGCCCCCCCAGCCCAATAAATAGTGACTGTCTGTGGCACCTTACAGCCCCCTGGCATTCCCTACCCAGAGGCACAAACAGCCCCCCCAGCCCAATAAATAGTGACTTCTGTGGCACCTTACAGCCCCCTGGCATTCCAGTACCCAGAGGCACAAACAGCCCCCCCAGCCCAATAAATAGTGACTTCTGTGGCACCTTACAGCCCCCTGGCATTCCCAGTACCCAGAGGAACAAACAGCCCCCCCAGCCCAATAAATAGTGACTGTCTGTGGACCTTACAGCCCCCTGGCATTCCCAGTACCCAGAGGCACAAACAGCCCCCCAGCCCAATAAATAGTGACTGTCTGTGGCACCTTACAGCCCCCCTGGCATTCCCAGTACCCAGAGGCACAAACAGCCCCCCCAGCCCAATAAATAGTGACTTGTCTGTGGACCTTACAGCCCCCCTGGCATTCCCAGTACCCAGAGGCACAAACAGCCCCCCAGCCCAATAAATAGTGACTGTCTGTGGCACCTTACAGCCCCCCTGGCATTCCCAGTACCCAGAGGAACAAACAGCCCCCAGCCCAATAAATAGTGACTGTCTGTGAACCTTACAGCCCCCCTGGCATTCCCAGTACCCAGAGGACAAACAGCCCCCCCAGCCCAATAAATAGTGACTGTCTGTGGCACCTTACAGCCCCCTGGCATTCCAGTACCCAGAGGCACAAACAGCCCCCCCAGCCCAATAAATAGTGACTGTCTGTGGCACCTTACAGCCCCCCTGGCATTCCCAGTACCCAGAGGCACAAACAGCCCCCCCAGCCCAATAAATAGTGACTGTCTGTGGCACCTTACAGCCCCCTGGCATTCCCAGTACCCAGAGGCACAAACAGCCCCCCCAGCCCAATAAATAGTGACTGTCTGTGGCACCTTACAGCCCCCCTGGCATTCCCAGTACCCAGAGGACACAACACCCCCCCCCAGCCAATAAATAGTGACTGTCTGTGGCACCTTACAGCCCCCTGGCATTCCCAGTACCCAGAGGCCAAACAGCCCCCCCAGCCCAATAAATAGTGACTGTCTGTGGCACCTTACAGCCCCCCTGGCATTCCCAGTACCCAGAGGCAACAAACAGCCCCCCAGCCCAATAAATAGTGACTGTCTGTGGCACCTTACAGCCCCCTGGCATTCCCAGTACCCAGAGGACAAACAGCCCCCCCAGCCCAATAAATAGTGACTGTCTGTGGCACCTTACAGCCCCCTGGCATTCCCAGTACCCAGAGGCACAAACAGCCCCCCAGCCCAAAAATAGTGACTGTCTGTGGCACCTTACAGCCCCCTGGCATTCCCAGTACCAGAGGCACAAACAGCCCCCCAGCCCAATAAATAGTGACTGTCTGTGGCACTACAGCCCCCTGGCATTCACCTAGAGGCACAAACAGCCCCCCAGCCAATAAATAGTGACTGTCTGTGGCACCTTACAGCCCCCCTGGCATTCCCAGTACCCAGAGGCACAAACAGCCCCCCCAGCCCAATAAATAGTGACTGTCTGTGGCACCTTACAGCCCCCCTGGCATTCCCAGTACCCAGAGGCACAAACAGCCCCCCCAGCCCAATAAATAGTACTTCTGTGCACCTTACAGCCCCCCTGGCATTCCCAGTACCCATTCTGTACTGGGTTAAGTATGTGAACTGTCACTGTGTGTGTCTGTCCTTTCCCCTTCTCTGCACTGCTGGTTCTGACTCCTGATACAACTCCCCAATCCATTCATTCTCATTCTCAGTGGGTTTAATAGTTATGTGTAACTGTCACTGTGTGTGTCTGTCCCTTTCCCTTCTCTGCACTGCTGGTTCTGACTCCTGATACAACTCCCAATATCCATTCATTCCTCATTCTCACTGGGTTTATAGTTATATGTAACTGTCACGTGTCTGTCTGTCCCTTTCCCTTCTCTGCACTGCTGGTTCTGACTCCTGATACAACTCCCCAATATCCATTCATTCCTCATTCTCAGTGGGTTTATAGTTATGTGTAACTGTCACTGTGTGTGTCTGTCCCTTTCCTTCTCTGCACTGCTGGTTCTGACTCCTGATACAACTCCCCAATATCCATTCATTCCTCATTCTCCTGGGTTTATAGTTATTGTAACTGTCACGTGTCTGTCTGTCCCTTTCCTTCTCTGCACTGCTGGTTCTGACTCCTGATACAACTTCCCAATATCCATTCATTCCTCATTCTCACTGGGTTTATAGTTATGTGTAACTGTCAGCTGTGTCTGTCCCTTTCCCTTCTCTGCACTGCTGGTTCTGACTCCTATACAACTTCCCAATATCCATTCATTCCTCATTCTCACTGGGTTTATAGTTATGTGTAACTGTCACTGTGTCTGTCCGTCCCTTTCCTTTCTTGCACTGCTGGTTCTGACTCCAATACAACTTCCAATATCATTAATTCTTATTCTCACTGGGTTTATAGTTATGTGTAACTGTCACTGTGTCTGTCCGTCCTTCCCATCTCTGCACTGCTGGTTCTGACTCCTGATACAACTTCCCAATATCCATTAATTCCTCATTCTCACTGGGTTTATAGTTATGTGTAACTGTCACTGTTTCTGTCTGTCCCTTTCCCTTCTCTGCATGCTGGTTCCGACTCCTGATACAACTTCCCAATATCCATTCATTCCTCATTCTCATTGGGTTTAAAGTAATGTGTAACTCTACTGTGTGTTTCCCTTTCACTTCTCTACACTGCTGGTTCTGACTCCTGATAAAACTTCCCAATACCCATTCATTCCTCCTTCTCACTGGGTTATAGTTATGTGTAACTGTCACGTGTCTCTCTGTCCTTTATTTCTCTGCACTGCTGGTTCTGACTCCTGATACAACTTCCCAATATCAATTCATTCCTCATTCTCACTGGGTTTATAGTTATGTGTAACTGTCACAGTGTCTGTCTGTCCCTTTCCCTTCTTTGCACTGTTGGTTCTGACTCCTGATATAACTCCCCAATTTCCATTCATTCCTCATTCTCACTGGGTTTATAGTTATGTGTAACTCTCACTGTGTCTGTCCCTTTCCCTTCTCTGCACTGCTGGTTCTGACTCCTGATACAACTTCCCAATATCAATTAATTCCTCATTCTCACTGGGTTTATAGTTATGTGTAACTCTCACTGTGTCTGTCCCTTTCCCTTCTCTGCACTGCTGGTTCTGACTCCTGATACAACTTCCCAATATCAATTAATTCCTCATTCTCACTGGGTTTATAGTTATGTGTAACTCTCACTGTGTCTGTCCCTTTCCCTTCTCTGCACTGCTGGTTCTGACTCCTGAAACAACTTCCCAATATCAATTCATTCCTCATTCTCACTGGGTTTATAGTTATGTGTAACTCTCACTGTGTCTGTCCCTTTCCCTTCTGTGCACTGCTGGTTCTGACTCCTGATACAACTTCCCAATATCAATTAATTCCTTTTTCTCACTGGGTTTATAGTTATGTGTAACTCTCACTGTTTCTGTCCCTTTAACTTCTCTGCACTGCTGGGTTCTGACTCCTGACAAAATTTCCAATACCCATTCATTCCTAATTCTCACTGGGTTTATAGTTATGTGTAACTGTCCACTGTGTCTGTCTCTCACTTTCTCTTCTCTGCACTGCTGGTTCTGACTCCTGATACAACTCCCCAATATGCATTCATTCCTCATTCTCACTGGGTTTATAGTTACAGTATGTACTGCCCATCTAAGAGCAAACAAAGCCCATATAAACCTCACTCATCAAAAGGGTACACTTAGGGGTATATTTATCATGCTGTGTAAAAAGTGGAGTAAAACATCCCCGGTGATGTTGTTCATAGCAGCCAATCAGATGCTTTGATTTGGTTTTCTAGCTGTTGAAATCTAATTGCTTATTCGTTGCCCTGGGCTACATCACCGGTAATGCTTCTCTCCACTTTTTACACAGCATGATAACTATACCCCTTAACCTTTAACAGCAGCGCCTGCATTGTTATGTCAATGTGATGAGAGCTGCCTTCCCCCTAGAAAGTGACAGTTGGTACAGTCCGTTGGTTGCCATTGTGGTGAGAGGTAAGTGTACATCTCCTCTGATAGATGTTTTGCCTAAAACCTTATTTTAGCTAAAAAAGAGGGGCAATAGTTGGGTGACTCCCCCCCCAGACTAGGGGATGTTGCTCCTGTCACTGGTTTTAGTGAATTTGGAGAATTTTCCACTAAAATGGCTTGTTGTCCCCATTACTGACAGGCTCCTAAGAGTTTTTGCCCTCTGCCCCGGGGTATCTGCCCTGCCCTTATGTACCAACCTGGGTACACAATAAGTAACATACAATGTATATACTGCACATCTAAGGGCAAATAAGCCCATAAAAATTTGTCATATGATGAGAGCTGCCTTCACTCTAGGAAAGTGACAGTTTGGTAGAGTCCATTGGTTGCCATTGTGGGGAGAGGTAAGCAAGCATCTCTCCTGTAGTAGATGTTTTGCCCTAAAAACCCTTATTTTAGCTAAAAAAGAGGGGCAATAGTTTGGGTGACTCCCCCCCCCCAGACTAGGGGATGTTGCTCCTGTCAACGATTTTAGTGAATTGGGAGAATTTTCCCTAAAATGGGCTTTGCAAGGCGCCTTTAACTCCCAGCGCTGGTTGGGAGACACAGACCCAGGGTTGGGCAGTACTGACAGGCTGCTAAAGAGTTTTGCCCCTCTGCCCCGGGTATCTGCCCCTGCCCTTATGTACCAACCTTAATGTGTAACTGAATGTACTTGCCACTTACCAATGGGACACAGGGCCTGATTTACTATTTCTTACTATTGCAGGGGGTAAATCTAAATCAGTGCTTCTGAAATGATGGTGATGCCCCTTAGGGGAATGGTAGCAGCCAATTACTGATTGGTTGCTATTGGCAACTGCAACTTGCATTTAGGCACCTATGTTAGTAAATTAGCCCTAGTACCAATTTAACCCCCTAGGTACCACATGGAATCCCGGCCTGAGTGTCAGTAAGCGTGAGATTTGGGGGGAACACTTTGAATGGGGCCCCTGATCCAATGTTGCACCTTAAAAGGGTAAATGCATTATCCGTGAAGCTGACTTGCCCTTTTTATTCCCGTCTCTATACAGATTGCTACAGTGTGTGACTGGTTGGCGACTTCGGCGCTTATCCACCTTTTTGGATACTGATTTTTTTTCTGGTTTCTCCTCAGTTCACCTTTTCCACCCTTAGTGAACGAGCCTAGAGGAGAGCCAGCGCCTATTGAGGGGGCCCCTTAGGTTTCCCCGGCCCTGGGCCGGCCGGCCGGCCCCCCGGTCCATCTTTTTTTCCAGCACCTGGAGCTCCATTTGAGAGGTAATGTAGCAAATCCAGTTTATGATTTCTCCTACAGCAAGTCTCGCCCGCATGAAAAAATAAATTGTACATAGAACACAGTATTGGGAAATGCTAAAGTGATGTTTTTCATTTTGTCTTCATAGAAACAACATGTTCAAGCGGCTGAAGTGCTGTTTCTCTTGCTTCGGCAAGGTAAGGGCTTCATCTCTTTCTGCTGTAACAGGACATATTTCATTCTGTGGGAAACTTCATGGAGGGGCAAATGGAAAGGGAACACCTAATCACATGACCTGATAGACTGCCCGCAGCTCAGACTAAGGGGCATATTTCATATTTGTGTCTTTTTTGCATTTTTTTTCTACTTCGACTAAACTCACTAACTGCGGATGTTACCATATTTATTTTAAAAAATCTATTTATTAAAAATGTGATCAAAGATCGAAACAACACGAATACCTAAAATTCATCATTTTAACATTTTTTAATGGGTCGCAAAGCTCAAAAAATTAAGACTGGAATAGTTGGAATGTTTCACTATGACACTTCCCAGTGACTTCTACAGGATCTCGCCAGCAAATGTACCGGCAATGTACTTGTAAATTTATAATAATTAGTCCTCCGGCCCAGCCAACCTCCAATCGCTCTGATCCACCCCGTCACCTCCAATTCCTCCCCAACTTGCCTCCCTACCCTGCACTGCTAGGTTCACTTGATGTGGGCGGGGATATCATTACTCCGCCCTATTTGCATCATGCTATCTGCCGCCCCTAGCAAACATGCCCCCACCCTGGCCGGTATTAGACATAACAAAAGGTGGAAAGCCTAATTGTGCCCCAACTATCACTAGTGCTGATTCCGCTTTAGTGTAGGGGATACACAGTGTCATACTTGTGTTTGCACCAAATCCCTCATGTGTCACTCAATACTCACTCCTCCATTTATTTCATTATAGTTTTCCTATTTGTGCATTTATTTTCTCTGATAAAACTTTTTTTCTTCATTACAGAGGAAACGAAAGCGGGCAGATAATCCCACCCTGAATCTGCCATGGTAAGAACTGGGCAACATCATTTCCTAAACACCATTTTCCTAATTACTTGTGTTATCAAAGCCGTGTTATTTCCTTGCCTATAGATTTATATGCACAATAACCTTGATGAGGCTACACTATGTACATAGGGGCCATTTACAGGTATGGGACCCATTATCCAGAATGCTCGGGACTGGGGTCTTTCCGTAATTTGGATCTACTACCTAAAGATGGCTAACATTATTTAAACAGTAATTAAACCAAGTACAATTGTTTTGCCTCCAATAAGGATCAATTATATCTTAGTTGGGATCAAGTACAGGTACTGTTTTATTATTACAGAGAAAAGGGAATCATTTAACCATAAATAAACCCAATAGGGCTGTTCTGCCCCAATAAGGGGTAATTATATTTAGTTGGGATCAAGTACAGGTACTGTTTTATTATTACAGAGAAAAGGGAATCATTTAACCATGAAATAAACCCAATAGGGCTGTTCTGCCCCAATAAGGGGTAATTATATCTTAGTTGGGATCAAGTACAGGTACTGTTTTATTATTACAGAGAAAAGGGAATCATTTAACCATAATAAACCCAATAGGCCTGTTCTGCCCCAATAAGGGGTAATTATATCTTAGTTGGGATCAAGTACAGGTACTGTTTTATTATTACAGAGAAAAGGGAATCATTTAACCATTAAATAAACCCAATAGGGCTGTTCTGCCCAATAAGGGGTAATTATATCTTAGTTGGGATCAAGTAACGATAATGTTTTATTATTACAGGGAAAAGGGAATCATTTAACCATTAAATAAACCCAATAGGGCTGTTCTGCCCCAATAAGGGGTAATTATATCTTAGTTGGGATCAAGTACAGGTACTGTTTTATTATTACAGGAAAAGGAAATCATTTTTAATATGAATTATTTGATTAAAATGGAGATGGCCATGCCGTAATTCGGAACTTTATGGATAATGGGTTTCCAGATAAGGGGTCCAATACCTGTACTTAGGTTTTCTGAGAAAATCTTGCGATTTTTTACGGTTTGTTTTTTTTTGTCTCTAAACATTTAAGATAGTTTGGAGTATTTTCTCTAAAAATTTGTTGTTTTTTTTTTAAAATAAAAACCATGAACGTATAAAACTTTATATGACTTTTTTTGACTGACAAAAAGTGCGCCAGGTTTAAGCTGGTACCATCTTTTGGATCTGGCAATGCCGTTTGCCACGTGAGTAATAAATAATTCAATAATAAAACACCAGTCCCTGAATATTAATATATTGATTTTCACTTCTTTCTAAAAAGCTGAGTTGATTTGATAACTTGACTTTTATCTCTTTACCAGGAACCACCAGAAATCCCTGGCAAAAACACCTGCCAAGTAAGTAGTAAAAAATAAACATACATGAAATGGTTTGGTTTTTGGAAGTTTAGTGAATTTGTTTTGTACAAGGACTTTTTTATATACTAAACTACAAGTATATACAAGTTATAGTAAGTTGATCGGGTAACTTTATTTCTCTTAGGAGGAGATCCCAGAGCCGAAATGGAGCCGGCGATAAACAACTGCCGGGTAAGCAAAAGAGAGGGGAGAGTAGGGGCAAATAAAAATCACCCTATATTTTATACAAGACTGTATATTAGCTTCTTTATTACAACATGGAACATCTTTCTCTTACCTTTTTTTAATCAGGAGACTCCAGGAATCCTAGACAAGGACATCTGTCAGGTAAGAAAAAATAATAGGGTCACAATAGAGAAAGATATTTTAAGAGAATATCAAATGCAGATTCACTTTGGGGGGCAAATTGTTAGGCACCGCCTACTTCAGCGTTGGTGAGTCTGTCCCCTCCTTATTATGCCCTGTGTTACACAGCAACATACACCTTCTATTTCTCATATATTTATATCAAATAAGACTTTCCCACAACTCTTTGCTTTACTTTGAGCCATGAGAATTTTTTTTACAATCTTTTTTTCTGTCTTAAACAGGATGAAGAAGTGATTGGGCAGGAGAGCCCCGACACCGGCCCCTGCCACTCACAGGTAAGCAAAACACAGAAAGAAATCGCCAGCGCTCGGTCTAACCCACGCTGTAGTGTTGACCAGCTGCTAGAAACACACTATTGTGCCAGCGCTCGGTCCAACCCACAATCTGGAGTTGACCAGCTGCTATAAACGATAAAAAGCCATTAAATATACACAAAGGAAAGAAAGTTTGCCAGCGCTTAGTTTGCCTTTAAAAATAATTTTTACAAAAAATGAGGTGTTAGTACCACACTTTGGCCAAAATATGTAAGCTCACGTGCCACGTCAAGGCCCCTCACTGTACGTGAGTCCTACACTGTCTAATGACTTTGAGTCTGTGATGCAATTCAAATAAAGTCCCCCAGAAAGCAATGTGACTGAGTATTAAGGCCTATTGCACCTACCTTTAGCTCAAAAAGGCTCTAGTGGGAAAGCAGGGAGCTTTTAAGCCCCAGCTCATTAGGTAAGGTAAGCAGGTAAGCAGGTAAGCAGAAAATAACATATGAATGAAAAAGATTTATTTTTATCGTCTTCTCTGCTGATCTGAGGTTTTCTTTCATAACCAGGAACCCTTGGAACAACATGGAGACCCTCCCATCAACACCTGTGAGGTACGGGGCAAAAAGTTTGCAGGGGTCCCAATGTGTTTTTATTTGAGCTACAGGGTTCATGAATAATATCTGTAAAGGATAATAATTATATTTACCTAACAGTCAGTATCTGTAACTTAGCGGTCTTCTATCTCGTATAAATTAGAAAATGAAAAAATGTGATTGGTTGCTATGATTACATCCACTCATACAGCCCAATAAATAGTGACTGTCTGTGGCACCTTACAGCCCCTCTGGAATTCCCAGTACCCAGAGGCACAAACAGCCCCCCCAGCCCAATAAATAGTGACTGTCTGTGGCACCGTACAGCCCCCCTGGCATTCCCAGTACCCAGAGGCACAAACAGCCCCCCAGTCAATAAATAGTGACTATCTGTGGCACCTTTACAGCCCCCCTGGCATTCCCAGTACCCAGAGGCACAAACAGCCCCCCCCCAGCCCAATAAATAGTGACTGTCTGTGGCACCTTACAGCCCCCTGGCATTCCCAGTACCCAGAGGCACAAACAGCCCCCCCCAGCCCAATAAATAGTGACTGTCTGTGGCACCTTACAGCCCCCTGGCATTCCCAGTACCCAGAGGACAAACAGCCCCCCAGCCCAATAAATAGTGACTGTCTGTGGCACCTTACAGCCCCCCTGGCATTCCAGTACCCAGAGGCACAAAACCCCCCCAGCCCAATAAATAGTGACTGTCTGTGGCACCTTACAGCCCCCCTGGCATTCCCAGTACCCAGAGGCACAAACAGCCCCCCCCAGCCCAATAAATAGTGACTGTCTGTGGCACCTTACAGCCCCCCTGGCATTCCCAGTACCCAGAGGACACAACAGCCCCCCCAGCCCAATAAATAGTGACTGTCTGTGGCACCTTACAGCCCCCCTGGCATTCCCAGTACCCAGAGGAACAAACAGCCCCCCCAGCCCAATAAATAGTGACTATCTGTGGCACCTTACAGCCCCCCTGGCATTCCCAGTACCAGAGGCACAAACAGCCCCCCCAGCCCAATAAATAGTGACTGTGTGGCACTTACAGCCCCCCTGGCATTCCAGCCAGAGACACAACAGCCCCCCCCCAGCCCAATAAATAGTGACTGTCTGTGGCACCTTACAGCCCCCCTGGCATTCCCAGTACCCAGAGGCACAAACAGCCCCCCAGCCCAATAAATAGTGACTGTCTGTGGCACCTTACAGCCCCCCTGGCATTCCCAGTACCCAGAGGCACAAACAGCCCCCCCAGCCCAATAAATAGTGACTGTCTGTGGCACCTTACAGCCCCCCTGGCATTCCCAGTACCCAGAGGCACAAACAGCCCCCCCAGCCCAATAAATAGTGACTGTCCTGTGGCACCTTACAGCCCCCCCTGGCATTCCCAGTACCCAGAGTGCACAAAAAAGCCCCCCCAAGCCCAATAATTAGTGGACTGTCTGTGGCACCTTACAGCCCCCTGGCATTCCCAGTACCCCAGAGGCACATAACACCCCCCCAGCCCAATAAATAGTGACCTGTCTTGTGGCACCTTAAGCCCCCCTGGCATTCCCAGTACCCAGAGGCCACAAGACAGCCCCCCCCAGCCCAATAAATAGTGACTGTCTGCTAGCACCTTAACCAGCCCCCGCTGGCATTCCCAGTACCCCAGAGGCACAAACAGCCGCCCCCAGCCCAATAAAAAGTGACTGTCCTGTAGCACCTTAAGCGCCCCTGGCATTCCCAATACCCAGAGGTCAACAAACAGCCCCCTCAGGCCCAATAAATAGTGATTGTCTGTGGCACCATTACAGCCCCCCTTAGGCATTCCAGTACCCAGAGGCACAAACAGCCCCCCCCAGCCAATCAATAGTGACTGTCTGTGGCAACCTTACAGTCCGCCCTGGCATTCCCAGTACCCAGAGGAACAAACAGCCCCCCCCCAGCCGCCAATAAATAGTGACTGTCTGTGGCACCTTACAGCCCCCCTGGCATTCCCAGTACCCCAGAGGAACAAACAGCCCCCACCCCAGCCCAATAAATAGTGACTGTCTGTGGCACCTTACAGCCCCCCTGGCATTCCCAGTACCAGAGACAAACAGGCCCCCCAGCCCAATAAATAGTGACTGTCTGTGGCACCCTTACAGCCCACCCTGGCATTCCCAGTACCCCAGAGGCACAAACAGCCCCCCAGCCCAATAAATAGTGACTGTCCTGTGGCACCTTACAGCCCCCTGGCATTCCCAGTACCCAGAGGACACAAACAGCCCCCCCCCAGCCCAATAAATAGTGACTGTCTGTGGCACCTTACAGCCCCCCTGGCATTCCCAGTACCCGCAGAGGAAAACAGCCCCCCCAGGCCCAATAAATAGGACTGTCTGTGGCACTTCCAGCCCCCTGGCATTCCCCAGTACCCAGAGGAACAACAGCCCCCCCAGCCCAATAAATAGTGACTGTCTGTGGCACCTTACAGCCCCCCTGGCATTCCCAGTACCCAGAGGCACAAACAGCCCCCCAGCCCAATAAATAGTGACTGTCTGTGGCACCTTACAGCCCCCCTGGCATTCCCAGTACCCAGAGGCACAAACAGCCCCCCCAGCCCAATAAATAGTGACTGTCTGTGGCACCTTACAGCCCCCCTGGCATTCCCAGTACCCAGAGGCACAAACAGCCCCCCAGCCCAATAAATAGTGACTGTCTGTGGCACCTTACAGCCCCCTGGCATTCCCAGTACCCAGAGGCAGAAACGCCCCCCCAGACCCCAATAAAATAGTGACTGTCTGTGGACCTTACAGCCCCCCTGGCATTCCAGTACCCAGAGGCAAAACAGCCCCCCAGCCCAATAAATAGTGACTGTCTGTGGCACCTTACAGCCCCCTGGCATTCCCAGTACCCAGAGGCACAAACAGCCCCCCCAGCCCAATAAATAGTGACTGTCTGTGGCACCTTACAGCCCCCTGGCATTCCCAGTACCCAGAGGCACAAACAGCCCCCCCCAGCCCAATAAATAGTGACTGTCTGTGGCACCTTACAGCCCCCCTGGCATTCCAGTACCCAGAGGCACAAACAGCCCCCCCAGCCCAATAAATAGTGACTGTCTGTGGCACCTTACAGCCCCCCTGGCATTCCCAGTACCCAGAGGAACAAACAGCCCCCCCAGCCCAATAAATAGTGACTGTCTGTGGCACCTTACAGCCCCCCTGGCATTCCCAGTACCCAGAGGCACAAACAGCCCCCCCAGCCCAATAAATAGTGACTGTCTGTGGCACCTTACAGCCCCCCTGGCATTCCCAGTACCCAGAGGCACAAACAGCCCCCCCCCAGCCCAATAAATAGTGACTGTCTGTGGCACCTTACAGCCCCCCTGGCATTCCCAGTACCCAGAGGCACAAACAGCCCCCCCAGCCCAATAAATAGTGACTGTCTGTGGCACCTTACAGCCCCCTGGCATTCCCAGTACCCAGAGGAACAAACAGCCCCCCCCAGCCTCAATAATAGTGACTGTCTGTGGCACCTTAACAGCCCCCCTGGCATTCCAGTACCAGAGGCACAAAACAGCCCCCCCCAGCCCAATAAATAGTGACTGTCTGTGGCACCTTACAGCTCCCCTGGCATTCCCAGTACCCAGAGGAACAAACAGCCCCCCACCCAATAAATAGTGACTGTCTGTGGCACCTTAACAGCCCCCCTGGCATTCCCAGTACCCAGAGACACAACAGCCCCCCCCAGCCCAATAAATAGTGACTGTCTGTGGCACCTTACAGCCCCCCCCTGGCATTCCCAGTACCCAGAGCACAAACAGCCCCCAGCCCAATAAATTGTGACTGTCTGTGGCACCTTACAGCCCCCCTGGCATTCCCAGTACCCAGAGGAACAACAGCCCCCCCAGCCCAATAAATAGTGACTGTCTGTGGCACCTTACAGCCCCCCCTGGCATTCCCAGTACCCAGAGGCACAAACAGCCCCCCCCCAGCCCAATAAATAGTGACTGTCTGTGGCACCTTACAGCCCCCCTGGCATTCCCAGTACCCAGAGGCACAAACAGCCCCCCCAGCCCAATAAATAGTGACTGTCTGTGGCACCTTACAGCCCCCCTGGCATTCCCAGTACCCAGAGGCACAAACAGCCCCCCCCAGCCCAATAAATAGTGACTGTCTGTGGCACCTTACAGCCCCCCTGGCATTCCCAGTACCCAGAGGCACAAACAGCCCCCCCAGCCCAATAAATAGTGACTGTCTGTGGCACCTTACAGCCCCCCTGGCATTCCCAGTACCCAGAGGAACAAACAGCCCCCCCAGCCCAATAAATAGTGACTGTCTGTGGCACCTTACAGCCCCCCTGGCATTCCCAGTACCCAGAGGCACAAACAGCCCCCCCAGCCCAATAAATAGTGACTGTCTGTGGCACCTTAAGCCCCCCTGGCATTCCCAGTACCCAGAGGCACAAACAGCCCCCCCAGCCCAAATAAATAGTGACTGTCTGTGGCACCTTACAGCCCCCCTGGCATTCCCAGTACCCAGAGGCACAAACAGCCCCCCCCAGCCCAATAAATAGTGACTGTCTGTGGCACCTTACAGCCCCCTGGCATTCCCAGTACCCAGAGGCACAAACAGCCCCCCCAGCCCAATAAATAGTGACTGTCTGTGGCACCTTACAGCCCCCCTGGCATTCCCAGTACCCAGAGGCACAAACAGCCCCCCCCAGCCCAATAAATAGTGACTGTCTGTGGCACCTTACAGCCCCCCTGGCATTCCCAGTACCCAGAGGCACAAACAGCCCCCCCAGCCCAATAAATAGTGACTGTCTGTGGCACCTTACAGCCCCCCTGGCATTCCCAGTACCCAGAGGAACAAACAGCCCCCCCAGCCCAATAAATAGTGACTGTCTGTGGCACCTTACAGCCCCCCTGGCATTCCCAGTACCCAGAGGCACAAACAGCCCCCCCAGCCCAATAAATAGTGACTGTCTGTGGCACCTTACAGCCCCCCTGGCATTCCCAGTACCCAGAGCACAAACAGCCCCCCAGCCCAATAAATTAGTGACTGTCTGTGGCACCTTACAGCCCCCCCTGGCATTCCAGTACCCAGAGGCACAAACAGCCCCCCAGCCAATAAATAGTGACTGTCTGTGGCACCTTACAGCCCCCCTGGCATTCCCAGTACCAGAGGCACAAACAGCCCCCCCAGCCCAATAAATAGTGACTGTCTGTGGCACCTTACAGCCCCCCTGGCATTCCCAGTACCAGAGCACAAACAGCCCCCCCAGCCAATAAATAGTTGACTGTCTGTGGCACCTTACAAGCCCCCCTGGCATTCCCAGTACCCAGAGCACAAACAGCCCCCCCAGCCCAATAAATAGTGACTGTCTGTGGCACCTTAACAGCCCCCCTGGCATCCCAGTACCAGAGGCAACAAACAGCCCCCCAGCCCAATAAATAGTGACTGTCTGTGGCACCTTCAGCCCCCCTGGCATTCCCAGTACCCAGAAGCCACAAACAGCCCCCCCAGCCCAATAAATAAGTGACTGTCTGTGGCACCTTACAGCCCCCCTGGCATTCCCAGTACCCAGAGGCACAAACAGCCCCCCCAGCCCAATAAATAGTGACTGTCTGTGGCACCTTACAGCCCCCCTGGCATTCCCAGTACCCAGAGGCACAAACAGCCCCCCCAGCCCAATAAATAGTGACTGTCTGTGGCACCTTACAGCCCCCCTGGCATTCCCAGTACCCAGAGGCACAAACAGCCCCCCCCAGCCCAATAAATAGTGACTGTCTGTGGCACCTTACAGCCCCCCTGGCATTCCCAGTACCAGAGGCACAAAACAGCCCCCCCCAGCCCAATAAATAGTGACTGTCTGTGGCACCTTACAGCCCCCCTGGCATTCCCAGTACCCAGAGGCACAAACAGCCCCCCCAGCCCAATAAATAGTGACTGTCTGTGGCACCTTACAGCCCCCCTGGCATTCCCAGTACCCAGAGGCAAAAACAGCCCCCCAGCCCAATAAATAGTGACTGTCTGTGGCACCTTACAGCCCCCCCTGGCATTCCCAGTACCCAGAGGCACAAACAGCCCCCCCAGCCCAATAAATAGTGACTGTCTGTGGCACCTTACAGCCCCCCTGGCATTCCCAGTACCCAGAGGCACAAACAGCCCCCCCAGCCCAATAAATAGTGACTGTCTGTGGCACCTTACAGCCCCCCTGGCATTCCCAGTACCCAGAGGCACAAACAGCCCCCCCAGCCCAATAAATAGTGACTGTCTGTGGCACCTTACAGCCCCCTGGCATTCCCAGTACCCAGAGGCACAAACAGCCCCCCCAGCCCAATAAATAGTGACTGTCTGTGGCACCTTACAGCCCCCCCTGGCATTCCCAGTACCCAGAGGCACAAACAGCCCCCCCCAGCCCAATAAATAGTGACTGTCTGTGGCACCTTACAGCCCCCCTGGCATTCCCAGTACCCAGAGGCACAAACAGCCCCCCCCAGCCCAATAAATAGTGACTGTCTGTGGCACCTTACAGCCCCCCCTGGCATTCCCAGTACCCAGAGGCACAAACAGCCCCCCCAGCCCAATAAATAGTGACTGTCTGTGGCACCTTACAGCCCCCCTGGCATTCCCAGTACCCAGAGGCACAAACAGCCCCCCCAGCCCAATAAATAGTGACTGTCTGTGGCACCTTACAGCCCCCCTGGCATTCCCAGTACCCAGAGGCACAAACAGCCCCCCCCAGCCCAATAAAATAGTGACTGTCTGTGGCACCTTACAGCCCCCCTGGCATTCCCAGTACCCAGAGGCACAAACAGCCCCCCCCAGCCCAATAAATAGTGACTGTCTGTGGCACCTTACAGCCCCCCTGGCATTCCCAGTACCCAGAGGACAAACAGCCCCCCCCCAGCCCAATAAATAGTGACTGTCTGTGGCACCTTACAGCCCCCTGGCATTCCCAGTACCCAGAGGCACAAACAGCCCCCCCAGCCCAATAATAGTGACTGTCTCTGGCACCTTACAGCCCCCCTGGCATTCCCAGTACCCAGAGGCCACAAACAGCCCCCCCCAGCCCAATAAATAGTGACTGTCTGTGGCACCTTACAGCCCCCCTGGGCATTCCCAGTACCCCAGAGGCACAAACAGCCCCCCCCCAGCCCAATAAATAGTGAGTGTCTGTGGCCCCTTACAGCCCCCCCTGGCATTCACCAGTACCCAGAGGCACAAACAGCCCCCCCAGCCCAATAAATAGTGACTGTCTGTGGCACCTTACAGCCCCCCTGGCATTCCCAGTACCCAGAAGGCACAAACAGCCCCCCAGCCCAATAAATAGTGACTGTCTGTGGCACCTTACAGCCCCCCTGGCATTCCCAGTTACCCAGAGGCACAAACAGCCCCCCCAGCCCAATAAATAGTGACTGTCTGTGGCACCTTTACAGCCCCCCTGGCATTCCCAGTACCCAGAGGCAACAAACAGCCCCCCCAGCCCAATAAATAGTGACTGTCTGTGGCACCTTACAGCCCCCCGGCATTCCCAGTACCCAGAGGCACAAACAGCCCCCCCCCCAGCCCAATAAATAGTGATGTCTGTGGCACCCTTACAGCCCCCCTGGCATTCCCAGTACCCAGAGGCACAAACAGCCCCCCCCCAGCCCAATAATAGTGAGTGTCTGTGGCACCTTACAGCCCCCCCGGCATTCCCAGTACCCAGAGGCACAAACAGCCCCCCCAGCCCAATAAATAGTGAACTGTCTGTGGCAACCTTACAGCCCCCCCTGGCATTCCCAGTACCCAGAGGCACAAACAGCCCCCCCCAGCCCAATAAATAGTGACTGTCTGTGGCACCCTTACAGCCCCCCTGGCATTCCCAGTACCCAGGAGGCACAAAACAGCCCCCCCCCAGCCCAATAAATAGTGACTTGTCTGTGGCACCTTACAGCCCCCTGGCATTCCCAGTACCCAGAGGCACAAAACAGCCCCCCCAGCCCAAATAAATTAGTGACTGTCTGTGGCACCTTACAGCCCCCCTGGCATTCCCAGTACCCAGAGGAACAAACAGCCCCCCCCAGCCCAATAAATAGTGACTGTCTGTGGCACCTTACAGCCCCCCTGGCATTCCAGTACCCAGAGGCACAAACAGCCCCCCCCCCAGCCCAATAAATAGTGACTGTCTGTGGCACCTTACAGCCCCCCTGGCATTCCCAGTACCCAGAGGCACAAACAGCCCCCCCCCCCCAGCCCAATAAATAGTGACTGTCTGTGGCACCTTACAGCCCCCCTGGCATTCCCAGTACCCAGAGGCAACAAACAGCCCCCCCAGCCCAATAAATAGTGACTGTCTGTGGCACCTTACAGCCCCCCTGGCATTCCCAGTACCCAGAGGACACAAACAGCCCCCCCAGCCCAATAAATAGTGACTGTCTGTGGCACCTTACAGCCCCCCTGGCATTCCCAGTACCCAGAGGCACAAACAGCCCCCCCCCCAAGCCCAATAAATAGTGACTGTCTGTGGCACCTTACAGCCCCCCCTGGCATTCCCAGTACCCAGAGGAACAAACAGCCCCCCAGCCCAATAAATAGTGACTGTCTGTGGCACCTTACAGCCCCCCTGTGGCATTCCCAGTACCAGAGGCACAAACAGCCCCCCCAGCCCAATAAATAGTGACTGTCTGTGGCACCTTACAGCCCCCTGGCATTCCCCAGTACCCAGAGGCACAAAACAGCCCCCCCCCAGCCCAATAAATAGTGACTGTCTGTGGCACCTTACAGCCCCCTGGCATTCCCAGTACCCAGAGGCACAAACAGCCCCCCCCCAGCCCAATAAATAGTGACTGTCTGTGGCACCTTACAGCCCCCCTGGCATTCCCAGTACCCAGAGGCACAAAACAGCCCCCCCCAGCCCAATAAATAGTGACTGTCTGTGGCACCTTACAGCCCCCCCTGGCATTCCCAGTACCCAGAGGCACAAACAGCCCCCCCCAGCCCAATAAATAGTGACTGTCTGTGGCACCTTACAGCCCCCCTGGCATTCCCAGTACCCAGAGGCACAAACAGCCCCCCCCCAGCCCAATAAATAGTGACTGTCTGTGGCACCTTACAGCCCCCCCTGGCATTCCCAGTACCCAGAGGCACAAACAGCCCCCCCCAGCCCAATAAATAGTGACTGTCTGTGCACCTTACAGCCCCCCTGGCATTCCCAGTACCCAGAGGCACAAACAGCCCCCCCCCAGCCAATAAATAGTGACTGTCTGTGGCACCTTACAGCCCCCTGGCATTCCCAGTACCCAGAGGCACAAACAGCCCCCCCCAGCCCAATAAATAGTGACTGTCTGTGGCACCTTACAGCCCCCCTGGCATTCCCAGTACCCAGAGGCACAAACAGCCCCCCCCAGCCCAATAAATAGTGACTGTCTGTGGCACCTTACAGCCCCCCTGGCATTCCCAGTACCAGAGGCACAAACAGCCCCCCCCAGCCCAATAAATAGTGACTGTCTGTGGCACCTTACAGCCCCCCTGGCATTCCCAGTACCCAGAGGCACAAACAGCCCCCCCAGCCCAATAAATAGTGACTGTCTGTGGCACCTTACAGCCCCCCTGGCATTCCCAGTACCCAGAGGCACAAACAGCCCCCCCCAGCCAATAAATAGTGACTGTCTGTGGCACCTTACAGCCCCCCTGGCATTCCCAGTACCCAGAGGCACAAACAGCCCCCCCAGCCCAATAAATAGTGACTGTCTGTGGCACCTTACAGCCCCCCTGGCATTCCCAGTACCCAGAGGCACAAACAGCCCCCCCAGCCCAATAAATAGTGACTGTCTGTGGCACCTTACAGCCCCCCTGGCATTCCCAGTACCCAGAGGCACAAACAGCCCCCCCAGCCCAATAAATAGTGACTGTCTGTGGCACCTTACAGCCCCCCTGGCATTCCCAGTACCCAGAGGCACAAACAGCCCCCCCAGCCCAATAAATAGTGACTGTCTGTGGCACCTTACAGCCCCCCCTGGCATTCCAGTACCCAGAGGCACAAACAGCCCCCCCCAGCCCAATAAATAGTGACTGTCTGTGGCACCTTACAGCCCCCCTGGCATTCCCAGTACCCAGAGGCACAAACAGCCCCCCCAGCCCAATAAATAGTGACTGTCTGTGGCACTTACAGCCCCCCTGGCATTCCCAGTACCCAGAGGCACAAACAGCCCCCCCAGCCCAATAAATAGTGACTGTCTGTGGCACCTTACAGCCCCCCTGGCATTCCCAGTACCCAGAGGCACAAACAGCCCCCCCCCAGCCCAATAAATAGTGACTGTCTGTGGCACCTTACAGCCCCCCTGGCATTCCCAGTACCCAGAGGCACAAACAGCCCCCCCAGCCCAATAAATAGTGACTGTCTGTGGCACCTTACAGCCCCCCTGGCATTCCCAGTACCCAGAGGCACAAACAGCCCCCCCCAGCCCAATAAATAGTGACTGTCTGTGGCACCTTACAGCCCCCCTGGCATTCCCAGTACCCAGAGGCACAAACAGCCCCCCCCCAGCCCAATAAATAGTTGACTGTCTGTGGCACCTTACAGCCCCCCTGGCATTCCCAGTACCCAGAGGCACAAACAGCCCCCCCAGCCCAATAAATAGTGACTGTCTGTGGCACCTTACAGCCCCCCTGGCATTCCCAGTACCCAGAGGCACAAACAGCCCCCCAGCCCAATAAATAGTGACTGTCTGTGGCACCTTACAGCCCCCCTGGCATTCCCAGTACCCAGAGGCACAAACAGCCCCCCCCCCAGCCCAATAAATAGTGACTGTCTGTGGCACCCTTACAGCCCCCCTGGCATTCCCAGTACCCAGAGGCACAAACAGCCCCCCCCCAGCCCAATAAATAGTGACTGTCTGTGGCACCTTACAGCCCCCCTGGCATTCCCAGTACCCCAGAGGCACAAACAGCCCCCCCCCAGCCCAATAAATAGTGACTGTCTGTGGCACCTTACAGCCCCCCTGGCATTCCCAGTACCCAGAGGCACAAACAGCCCCCCCCAGCCCAATAAATAGTGACTGTCTGTGGCACCTTACAGCCCCCCTGGCATTCCCAGTACCCAGAGGCACAAACAGCCCCCCCCCAGCCCAATAAATAGTGACTGTCTGTGGCACCTTACAGCCCCCTGGCATTCCAGTACCCAGAGGCACAAACAGCCCCCCCCCAGCCCAATAAATAGTGACTGTCTGTGGCACCTTACAGCCCCCCTGGCATTCCCAGTACCCAGAGGCACAAACAGCCCCCCCAGCCCAATAAATAGTGACTGTCTGTGGCACCTTACAGCCCCCCTGGCATTCCCAGTACCCAGAGGCACAAACAGCCCCCCCCCAGCCCAATAAATAGTGACTGTCTGTGGCACCTTACAGCCCCCCTGGCATTCCCAGTACCCAGAGGCACAAACAGCCCCCCCCAGCCCAATAAATAGTGACTGTCTGTGGCACCTTACAGCCCCCCTGGCATTCCCAGTACCCAGAGGCACAAACAGCCCCCCCAGCCCAATAAATAGTGACTGTCTGTGGCACCTTACAGCCCCCCTGGCATTCCCAGTACCCAGAGGCACAAACAGCCCCCCCCAGCCCAATAAATAGTGACTGTCTGTGGCACCTTACAGCCCCCCTGGCATTCCCAGTACCCAGAGGCACAAACAGCCCCCCCCAGCCCAATAAATAGTGACTGTCTGTGGCACCTTACAGCCCCCCTGGCATTCCCAGTACCCAGAGGCACAAACAGCCCCCCCCAGCCCAATAAATAGTGACTGTCTGTGGCACCTTACAGCCCCCCTGGCATTCCCAGTACCCAGAGGCACAAACAGCCCCCCCAGCCCAATAAATAGTGACTGTCTGTGGCACCTTACAGCCCCCCTGGCATTCCCAGTACCCAGAGGCACAAACAGCCCCCCCCCAGCCCAATAAATAGTGACTGTCTGTGGCACCTTACAGCCCCCCTGGCATTCCCAGTACCCAGAGGACAAACAGCCCCCCCCAGCCCAATAAATAGTGACTGTCTGTGGCACCTTACAGCCCCCCTGGCATTCCCAGTACCCAGAGGCACAAACAGCCCCCCCAGCCCAATAATAGTGACTGTCTGTGGCACCTTACAGCCCCCCTGGCATTCCCAGTACCCAGAGGCACAAACAGCCCCCCCCCAGCCCAATAAATAGTGACTGTCTGTGGCACCTTACAGCCCCCCTGGCATTCCAGTACCCAGAGCACAAACAGCCCCCCCCAGCCCAATAAATAGTGACTGTCTGTGGCACCTTACAGCCCCCCTGGCATTCCCAGTACCCAGAGGCACAAACAGCCCCCCCCAGCCCAATAAATAGTGACTGTCTGTGGCACCTTACAGCCCCCCTGGCATTCCCAGTACCCAGAGGCACAAACAGCCCCCCCAGCCCAATAAATAGTGACTGTCTGTGGCACCTTACAGCCCCCCTGGCATTCCCAGTACCCAGAGGCACAAACAGCCCCCCCCAGCCCAATAAATAGTGACTGTCTGTGGCACCTTACAGCCCCCCTGGCATTCCCAGTACCCAGAGGCACAAAACAGCCCCCCCAGCCCAATAAATAGTGACTGTCTGTGGCACCTTACAGCCCCCCTGGCATTCCCAGTACCCAGAGGCACAAACAGCCCCCCCAGCCCAATAAATAGTGACTGTCTGTGGCACCTTACAGCCCCCCTGGCATTCCCAGTACCCAGAGGACACAAACAGCCCCCCCAGCCCAATAAATAGTGACTGTCTGTGGCACCTTACAGCCCCCCTGGCATTCCCAGTACCCAGAGGACAAACAGCCCCCCCAGCCCAATAAATAGTGACTGTCTGTGGCACCTTACAGCCCCCCTGGCATTCCCAGTACCCAGAGGCACAAACAGCCCCCCCCAGCCCAATAAATAGTGACTGTCTGTGGCACCTTACAGCCCCCCTGGCATTCCCAGTACCCAGAGGCACAAACAGCCCCCCCAGCCCAATAAATAGTGACTGTCTGTGGCACCTTACAGCCCCCCTGGCATTCCAGTACCCCAGAGGCACAACAGCCCCCCCAGCCCAATAAATAGTGACTGTCTGTGGCACCTTACAGCCCCCCTGGCATTCCCAGTACCCAGAGGCACAAACAGCCCCCCCCAGCCCAATAAATAGTGACTGTCTGTGGCACCTTACAGCCCCCCTGGCATTCCCAGTACCCAGAGGCACAAACAGCCCCCCCCAGCCCAATAAATAGTGACTGTCTGTGGCACCTTACAGCCCCCCTGGCATTCCCAGTACCCAGAGGCACAAACAGCCCCCCCAGCCCAATAAATAGTGACTGTCTGTGGCACCTTACAGCCCCCCTGGCATTCCCAGTACCCAGAGGCACAAACAGCCCCCCCCAGCCCAATAAATAGTGACTGTCTGTGGCACCTTACAGCCCCCCTGGCATTCCCAGTACCCAGAGGCACAAACAGCCCCCCCCCAGCCCAATAAATAGTGACTGTCTGTGGCACCTTACAGCCCCCCTGGCATTCCCAGTACCCAGAGGCACAAACAGCCCCCCCAGCCCAATAAATAGTGACTGTCTGTGGCACCTTACAGCCCCCTGGCATTCCCAGTACCCAGAGGAACAAACAGCCCCCCCCCAGCCCAATAAATAGTGACTGTCTGTGGCACCTTACAGCCCCCCTGGCATTCCCAGTACCCAGAGGCACAAACAGCCCCCCCCAGCCCAATAAATAGTGACTGTCTGTGGCACCTTACAGCCCCCCTGGCATTCCCAGTACCCAGAGGCACAAACAGCCCCCCCAGCCCAATAAATAGTGACTGTCTGTGGCACCTTACAGCCCCCTGGCATTCCCAGTACCCAGAGGCACAAAACAGCCCCCCCCAGCCCAATAAATAGTGACTGTCTGTGGCACCTTACAGCCCCCCTGGCATTCCCAGTACCCAGAGGCACAAACAGCCCCCCCCAGCCCAATAAATAGTGACTGTCTGTGGCACCTTACAGCCCCCCTGGCATTCCCAGTACCCAGAGGCACAAACAGCCCCCCAGCCCAATAAATAGTGACTGTCTGTGGCACCTTACAGCCCCCCTGGCATTCCCAGTACCCAGAGGCACAAACAGCCCCCCCAGCCCAATAAATAGTGACTGTCTGTGGCACCTTACAGCCCCCCTGGCATTCCCAGTACCCAGAGGCACAAACAGCCCCCCCCAGCCCAATAAATAGTGACTGTCTGTGGCACCTTACAGCCCCCCTGGCATTCCAGTACCCAGAGGCACAAACAGCCCCCCCAGCCCAATAAATAGTGACTGTCTGTGGCACCTTACAGCCCCCCTGGCATTCCCAGTACCCAGAGGCACAAACAGCCCCCCAGCCCAATAAATAGTGACTGTCTGTGGCACCTTACAGCCCCCCTGGCATTCCCAGTACCCAGAGGCACAAACAGCCCCCCCCCAGCCCAATAAATAGTGACTGTCTGTGGCACCTTACAGCCCCCCTGGCATTCCCAGTACCCAGAGGCACAAACAGCCCCCCCAGCCCAATAAATAGTGACTGTCTGTGGCACCTTACAGCCCCCCTGGCATTCCCAGTACCCAGAGGCACAAACAGCCCCCCCAGCCCAATAAATAGTGACTGTCTGTGGCACCTTACAGCCCCCCTGGCATTCCCAGTACCCAGAGGCACAAACAGCCCCCCCCAGCCCAATAAATAGTGACTGTCTGTGGCACCTTACAGCCCCCCTGGCATTCCCAGTACCCAGAGGCACAAACAGCCCCCCCAGCCAATAAATAGTGACTGTCTGTGGCACCTTACAGCCCCCCTGGCATTCCCAGTACCCAGAGGCACAAACAGCCCCCCCCAGCCCAATAAATAGTGACTGTCTGTGGCACCTTACAGCCCCCCTGGCATTCCCAGTACCCAGAGGCACAAACAGCCCCCCCCAGCCCAATAAATAGTGACTGTCTGTGGCACCTTACAGCCCCCCTGGCATTCCCAGTACCCAGAGGCACAAACAGCCCCCCCAGCCCAATAAATAGTGACTGTCTGTGGCACCTTACAGCCCCCCCTGGCATTCCCAGTACCCAGAGGCACAAACAGCCCCCCCCAGCCCAATAAATAGTGACTGTCTGTGGCACCTTACAGCCCCCCTGGCATTCCCAGTACCCAGAGGCACAAACAGCCCCCCCCAGCCCAATAAATAGTGACTGTCTGTGGCACCTTACAGCCCCCTGGCATTCCCAGTACCCAGAGGCACAAACAGCCCCCCCAGCCCAATAAATAGTGACTGTCTGTGGCACCTTACAGCCCCCTGGCATTCCCAGTACCCAGAGGCACAAACAGCCCCCCCAGCCCAATAAATAGTGACTGTCTGTGGCACCTTACAGCCCCCCTGGCATTCCCAGTACCCAGAGGCACAAACAGCCCCCCCCAGCCCAATAAATAGTGACTGTCTGTGGCACCTTACAGCCCCCTGGCATTCCCAGTACCCAGAGGCAACAAACAGCCCCCCCAGCCCAATAAATAGTGACTGTCTGTGGCACCTTACAGCCCCCCTGGCATTCCCAGTACCCAGAGGCACAAACAGCCCCCCCCAGCCCAATAAATAGTGACTGTCTGTGGCACCTTACAGCCCCCCTGGCATTCCCAGTACCCAGAGGCACAAACAGCCCCCCCAGCCCAATAAATAGTGACTGTCTGTGGCACCTTACAGCCCCCCTGGCATTCCCAGTACCCAGAGGAACAAACAGCCCCCCCCCAGCCCAATAAATAGTGACTGTCTGTGGCACCTTACAGCCCCCCTGGCATTCCCAGTACCCAGAGGCACAAACAGCCCCCCCAGCCCAATAAATAGTGACTGTCTGTGGCACCTTACAGCCCCCCTGGCATTCCCAGTACCCAGAGGCACAAACAGCCCCCCCCCAGCCCAATAAATAGTGACTGTCTGTGGCACCTTACAGCCCCCCTGGCATTCCCAGTACCCAGAGGCACAAACAGCCCCCCCAGCCCAATAAATAGTGACTGTCTGTGGCACCTTACAGCCCCCCTGGCATTCCCAGTACCCAGAGGCACAAACAGCCCCCCCAGCCCAATAAATAGTGACTGTCTGTGGCACCTTACAGCCCCCCTGGCATTCCCAGTACCCAGAGGCACAAACAGCCCCCCCCAGCCCAATAAATAGTGACTGTCTGTGGCACCTTACAGCCCCCCTGGCATTCCCAGTACCCAGAGGCACAAACAGCCCCCCCAGCCCAATAAATAGTGACTGTCTGTGGCACCTTACAGCCCCCCTGGCATTCCCAGTACCCAGAGGCACAAACAGCCCCCCCCAGCCCAATAAATAGTGACTGTCTGTGGCACCTTACAGCCCCCCTGGCATTCCCAGTACCCAGAGGCACAAACAGCCCCCCCAGCCCAATAAATAGTGACTGTCTGTGGCACCTTACAGCCCCCCTGGCATTCCCAGTACCCAGAGGCACAAACAGCCCCCCCCAGCCCAATAAATAGTGACTGTCTGTGGCACCTTACAGCCCCCTGGCATTCCAGTACCCAGAGGCACAAACAGCCCCCCCAGCCCAATAAATAGTGATGTCTGTGGCACCTTACAGCCCCCCTGGCATTCCCAGTACCCCAGAGGCAAAACAGCCCCCCCCAGCCCAATAAATAGTGACTGTCTGTGGCACCTTACAGCCCCCCCTGGCATTCCCAGTACCAGAGGACACAAACAGCCCCCCCCCAGCCCAATAAATAGTGACTGTCTGTGGCACCTTACAGCCCCCCTGGCATTCCCAGTACCCAGAGGCACAAACAGCCCCCCCCCAGCCCAATAAATAGTGACTGTCTGTGGCCACCTTACAGCCCCCCTGGCATTCCCAGTACCCAGAGGCACAAACAGCCCCCCCCAGCCCAATAAATAGTGACTGTCTGTGGCACCTTACAGCCCCCCTGGCATTCCCAGTACCCAGAGGCACAAACAGCCCCCCCCAGCCCAATAAATAGTGACTGTCTGTGGCACCTTACAGCCCCCCTGGCATTCCCAGTACCCAGAGGCACAAACAGCCCCCCCCCCAGCCCAATAAATAGTGACTGTCTGTGGCACCTTACAGCCCCCTGGCATTCCCAGTACCCAGAGGCACAAACAGCCCCCCCCAGCCCAATAAATAGTGACTGTCCTGTGGCACCTTACAGCCCCCCTGGCATTCCCAGTACCCAGAGGCACAAACAGCCCCCCCCCAGCCCAATAAATAGTGACTGTCTGTGGCACCTTACAGCCCCCCTGGCATTCCCAGTACCCAGAGGCACAAACAGCCCCCCCAGCCCAATAAATAGTGACTGTCTGTGGCACCTTACAGCCCCCCTGGCATTCCCAGTACCCAGAGGCACAAACAGCCCCCCCCAGCCCAATAAATAGTGACTGTCTGTGGCACCTTACAGCCCCCCTGGCATTCCCAGTACCAGAGGCACAAACAGCCCCCCCCCAGCCCAATAAATAGTGACTGTCTGTGGCACCTTACAGCCCCCCTGGCATTCCCAGTACCCAGAGGCACAAACAGCCCCCCCCAGCCCAATAAATAGTGACTGTCTGTGGCACCTTACAGCCCCCCTGGCATTCCCAGTACCCAGAGGCACAAACAGCCCCCCCAGCCCAATAAATAGTGACTGTCTGTGGCACCTTACAGCCCCCCTGGCATTCCCAGTACCCAGAGGCACAAACAGCCCCCCCAGCCCAATAAATAGTGACTGTCTGTGGCACCTTACAGCCCCCCTGGCATTCCCAGTACCCAGAGGCACAAACAGCCCCCCCAGCCCAATAAATAGTGACTGTCTGTGGCACCTTACAGCCCCCCTGGCATTCCCAGTACCCAGAGGCACAAACAGCCCCCCCCCCAGCCCAATAAATAGTGACTGTCTGTGGCACCTTACAGCCCCCCTGGCATTCCCAGTACCCAGAGGCACAAACAGCCCCCCCCCAGCCCAATAAATAGTGACTGTCTGTGGCACCTTACAGCCCCCCTGGCATTCCCAGTACCCAGAGGCACAAACAGCCCCCCCCAGCCCAATAAATAGTGACTGTCTGTGGCACCTTACAGCCCCCCTGGCATTCCCAGTACCCAGAGGCACAAACAGCCCCCCCCAGCCCAATAAATAGTGACTGTCTGTGGCACCTTACAGCCCCCCTGGCATTCCCAGTACCCAGAGGCACAAACAGCCCCCCCAGCCCAATAAATAGTGACTGTCTGTGGCACCTTACAGCCCCCCTGGCATTCCCAGTACCAGAGGCAACAAACAGCCCCCCCCAGCCCAATAAATAGTGACTGTCTGTGGCACCTTACAGCCCCCCTGGCATTCCCAGTACCCAGAGGCACAAACAGCCCCCCCCAGCCCAATAAATAGTGACTGTCTGTGGCACCTTACAGCCCCCCCTGGCATTCCCAGTACCCAGAGGCACAAACAGCCCCCCCAGCCCAATAAATAGTGACTGTCTGTGGCACCTTACAGCCCCCCTGGCATTCCCAGTACCCAGAGGCACAAACAGCCCCCCCCAGCCCAATAAATAGTGACTGTCTGTGGCACCTTACAGCCCCCCTGGCATTCCCAGTACCCAGAGGCACAAACAGCCCCCCCCAGCCCAATAAATAGTGACTGTCTGTGGCACCTTACAGCCCCCCTGGCATTCCCAGTACCCAGAGGCACAAACAGCCCCCCCCAGCCCAATAAATAGTGACTGTCTGTGGCACCTTACAGCCCCCCCTGGCATTCCCAGTACCCAGAGGCACAAACAGCCCCCCCAGCCCAATAAATAGTGACTGTCTGTGGCACCTTACAGCCCCCCTGGCATTCCCAGTACCCAGAGGCACAAAACAGCCCCCCCAGCCCAATAAATAGTGACTGTCTGTGGCACCTTACAGCCCCCCTGGCATTCCCAGTACCCAGAGGCACAAACAGCCCCCCCCAGCCCAATAAATAGTGACTGTCTGTGGCACCTTACAGCCCCCCTGGCATTCCCAGTACCCAGAGGCACAAACAGCCCCCCCAGCCCAATAAATAGTGACTGTCTGTGGCACCTTACAGCCCCCCTGGCATTCCCAGTACCCAGAGGCAACAAACAGCCCCCCCAGCCCAATAAATAGTGACTGTCTGTGGCACCTACAGCCCCCTGGCATTCCCAGTACCCAGAGGCACAAACAGCCCCCCCCCAGCCCAATAAATAGTGACTGTCTGTGGCACCTTACAGCCCCCCTGGCATTCCCAGTACCCAGAGGCACAAAACAGCCCCCCCAGCCCAATAAATAGTGACTGTCTGTGGCACCTTACAGCCCCCCTGGCATTCCCAGTACCCAGAGGCACAAACAGCCCCCCCAGCCCAATAAATAGTGACTGTCTGTGGCACCTTACAGCCCCCCCTGGCATTCCCAGTACCCAGAGGCACAAACAGCCCCCCCAGCCCAATAAATAGTGACTGTCTGTGGCACCTTACAGCCCCCCCTGGCATTCCCAGTACCCAGAGGCACAAACAGCCCCCCCCAGCCCAATAAATAGTGACTGTCTGTGGCACCTTACAGCCCCCCTGGCATTCCCAGTACCCAGAGGCACAAACAGCCCCCCCCAGCCCAATAAATAGTGACTGTCTGTGGCACCTTACAGCCCCCCTGGCATTCCCAGTACCCAGAGGCACAAACAGCCCCCCCCAGCCCAATAAATAGTGACTGTCTGTGGCACCTTACAGCCCCCCTGGCATTCCCAGTACCCAGAGGCACAAACAGCCCCCCCCCAGCCCAATAAATAGTGACTGTCTGTGGCACCTTACAGCCCCCCTGGCATTCCCAGTACCCAGAGGCACAAACAGCCCCCCCAGCCCAATAAATAGTGACTGTCTGTGGCACCTTACAGCCCCCTGGCATTCCCAGTACCCAGAGGCACAAACAGCCCCCCCCCAGCCCAATAAATAGTGACTGTCTGTGGCACCTTACAGCCCCCCTGGCATTCCCAGTACCCAGAGGAACAAACAGCCCCCCCAGCCCAATAAATAGTGACTGTCTGTGGCACCTTACAGCCCCCCTGGCATTCCCAGTACCCAGAGGAACAAACAGCCCCCCCAGCCCAATAAATAGTGACTGTCTGTGGCACCTTACAGCCCCCCTGGCATTCCCAGTACCCAGAGGCACAAACAGCCCCCCCAGCCCAATAAATAGTGACTGTCTGTGGCACCTTACAGCCCCCCTGGCATTCCCAGTACCCAGAGGCACAAACAGCCCCCCCAGCCCAATAAATAGTGACTGTCTGTGGCACCTTACAGCCCCCCTGGCATTCCCAGTACCCAGAGGCACAAACAGCCCCCCCCAGCCCAATAAATAGTGACTGTCTGTGGCACCTTACAGCCCCCCTGGCATTCCCAGTACCCAGAGGCACAAACAGCCCCCCCAGCCCAATAAATAGTGACTGTCTGTGGCACCTTACAGCCCCCCTGGCATTCCCAGTACCCAGAGGCACAAACAGCCCCCCCAGCCCAATAAATAGTGACTGTCTGTGGCACCTTACAGCCCCCCTGGCATTCCCAGTACCCAGAGGCACAAACAGCCCCCCCAGCCCAATAAATAGTGACTGTCTGTGGCACCTTACAGCCCCCCTGGCATTCCCAGTACCCAGAGGCACAAACAGCCCCCCCCAGCCCAATAAATAGTGACTGTCTGTGGCACCTTACAGCCCCCCTGGCATTCCCAGTACCCAGAGGCACAAACAGCCCCCCCAGCCCAATAAATAGTGACTGTCTGTGGCACCTTACAGCCCCCCTGGCATTCCCAGTACCCAGAGGCACAAACAGCCCCCCCCAGCCCAATAAATAGTGACTGTCTGTGGCACCTTACAGCCCCCCTGGCATTCCCAGTACCCAGAGGCACAAACAGCCCCCCCCAGCCCAATAAATAGTGACTGTCTGTGGCACCTTACAGCCCCCCCTGGCATTCCCAGTACCCAGAGGCACAAACAGCCCCCCCCAGCCCAATAAATAGTGACTGTCTGTGGCACCTTACAGCCCCCCTGGCATTCCCAGTACCCAGAGGCACAAACAGCCCCCCCCAGCCCAATAAATAGTGACTGTCTGTGGCACCTTACAGCCCCCCTGGCATTCCCAGTACCCAGAGGCACAAACAGCCCCCCCCCAGCCCAATAAATAGTGACTGTCTGTGGCACCTTACAGCCCCCCTGGCATTCCCAGTACCCAGAGGCACAAACAGCCCCCCCAGCCCAATAAATAGTGACTGTCTGTGGCACCTTACAGCCCCCCTGGCATTCCCAGTACCCAGAGGCACAAACAGCCCCCCCCAGCCCAATAAATAGTGACTGTCTGTGGCACCTTACAGCCCCCCTGGCATTCCCAGTACCCAGAGGCACAAACAGCCCCCCCAGCCCAATAAATAGTGACTGTCTGTGGCACCTTACAGCCCCCCTGGCATTCCCAGTACCCAGAGGCACAAACAGCCCCCCCCAGCCCAATAAATAGTGACTGTCTGTGGCACCTTACAGCCCCCCTGGCATTCCCAGTACCCAGAGGCACAAACAGCCCCCCCCAGCCCAATAAATAGTGACTGTCTGTGGCACCTTACAGCCCCCCTGGCATTCCCAGTACCCAGAGGCACAAACAGCCCCCCCCAGCCCAATAAATAGTGACTGTCTGTGGCACCTTACAGCCCCCCTGGCATTCCCAGTACCCAGAGGCACAAACAGCCCCCCCCAGCCCAATAAATAGTGACTGTCTGTGGCACCTTACAGCCCCCCTGGCATTCCCAGTACCCAGAGGCACAAACAGCCCCCCCCCAGCCCAATAAATAGTGACTGTCTGTGGCACCTTACAGCCCCCCTGGCATTCCCAGTACCCAGAGGCACAAACAGCCCCCCCAGCCCAATAAATAGTGACTGTCTGTGGCACCTTACAGCCCCCCTGGCATTCCCAGTACCCAGAGGCACAAACAGCCCCCCCCCAGCCCAATAAATAGTGACTGTCTGTGGCACCTTACAGCCCCCCTGGCATTCCCAGTACCCAGAGGCACAAACAGCCCCCCCCAGCCCAATAAATAGTGACTGTCTGTGGCACCTTACAGCCCCCCTGGCATTCCCAGTACCCAGAGGCACAAACAGCCCCCCCAGCCCAATAAATAGTGACTGTCTGTGGCACCTTACAGCCCCCCTGGCATTCCAGTACCCAGAGGCACAAACAGCCCCCCCAGCCCAATAAATAGTGACTGTCTGTGGCACCTTACAGCCCCCCTGGCATTCCCAGTACCCAGAGGCACAAACAGCCCCCCCAGCCCAATAAATAGTGACTGTCTGTGGCACCTTACAGCCCCCCTGGCATTCCCAGTACCCAGAGGCACAAACAGCCCCCCCCCAGCCCAATAAATAGTGACTGTCTGTGGCACCTTACAGCCCCCCTGGCATTCCCAGTACCCAGAGGCACAAACAGCCCCCCCCAGCCCAATAAATAGTGACTGTCTGTGGCACCTTACAGCCCCCCTGGCATTCCCAGTACCCAGAGGCACAAACAGCCCCCCCAGCCCAATAAATAGTGACTGTCTGTGGCACCTTACAGCCCCCCTGGCATTCCCAGTACCCAGAGGCACAAACAGCCCCCCCCCAGCCCAATAAATAGTGACTGTCTGTGGCACCTTACAGCCCCCCTGGCATTCCCAGTACCCAGAGGCACAAACAGCCCCCCCCCAGCCCAATAAATAGTGACTGTCTGTGGCACCTTACAGCCCCCCTGGCATTCCAGTACCCAGAGGCACAAACAGCCCCCCCCAGCCCAATAAATAGTGACTGTCTGTGGCACCTTACAGCCCCCCTGGCATTCCCAGTACCCAGAGGCACAAACAGCCCCCCCCAGCCCAATAAATAGTGACTGTCTGTGGCACCTTACAGCCCCCCTGGCATTCCCAGTACCCAGAGGCACAAACAGCCCCCCCCAGCCCAATAAATAGTGACTGTCTGTGGCACCTTACAGCCCCCCTGGCATTCCCAGTACCCAGAGGCACAAACAGCCCCCCCCAGCCCAATAAATAGTGACTGTCTGTGGCACCTTACAGCCCCCCTGGCATTCCCAGTACCCAGAGGCACAAACAGCCCCCCCCAGCCCAATAAATAGTGACTGTCTGTGGCACCTTACAGCCCCCTGGCATTCCCAGTACCCAGAGGCACAAACAGCCCCCCCCAGCCCAATAAATAGTGACTGTCTGTGGCACCTTACAGCCCCCCTGGCATTCCCAGTACCCAGAGGCACAAACAGCCCCCCCCAGCCCAATAAATAGTGACTGTCTGTGGCACCTTACAGCCCCCCTGGCATTCCCAGTACCCAGAGGCACAAACAGCCCCCCCCAGCCCAATAAATAGTGACTGTCTGTGGCACCTTACAGCCCCCCTGGCATTCCCAGTACCCAGAGGCACAAACAGCCCCCCCCAGCCCAATAAATAGTGACTGTCTGTGGCACCTTACAGCCCCCCTGGCATTCCCAGTACCCAGAGGCACAAACAGCCCCCCCAGCCCAATAAATAGTGACTGTCTGTGGCACCTTACAGCCCCCCTGGCATTCCCAGTACCCAGAGGCACAAACAGCCCCCCCCAGCCCAATAAATAGTGACTGTCTGTGGCACCTTACAGCCCCCCTGGCATTCCCAGTACCCAGAGGCACAAACAGCCCCCCCCAGCCCAATAAATAGTGACTGTCTGTGGCACCTTACAGCCCCCCTGGCATTCCCAGTACCCAGAGGCACAAACAGCCCCCCCCCCCAGCCCAATAAATAGTGACTGTCTGTGGCACCTTACAGCCCCCCTGGCATTCCCAGTACCCAGAGGCACAAACAGCCCCCCCAGCCCAATAAATAGTGACTGTCTGTGGCACCTTACAGCCCCCCTGGCATTCCCAGTACCCAGAGGCACAAACAGCCCCCCCCAGCCCAATAAATAGTGACTGTCTGTGGCACCTTACAGCCCCCCTGGCATTCCCAGTACCCAGAGGCACAAACAGCCCCCCCCAGCCCAATAAATAGTGACTGTCTGTGGCACCTTACAGCCCCCCTGGCATTCCCAGTACCCAGAGGCACAAACAGCCCCCCCAGCCCAATAAATAGTGACTGTCTGTGGCACCTTACAGCCCCCCTGGCATTCCCAGTACCCAGAGGCACAAACAGCCCCCCCAGCCCAATAAATAGTGACTGTCTGTGGCACCTTACAGCCCCCCTGGCATTCCCAGTACCCAGAGGCACAAACAGCCCCCCCCAGCCCAATAAATAGTGACTGTCTGTGGCACCTTACAGCCCCCCTGGCATTCCCAGTACCCAGAGGCACAAACAGCCCCCCCCAGCCCAATAAATAGTGACTGTCTGTGGCACCTTACAGCCCCCCTGGCATTCCCAGTACCCAGAGGCACAAACAGCCCCCCCCAGCCCAATAAATAGTGACTGTCTGTGGCACCTTACAGCCCCCCTGGCATTCCCAGTACCCAGAGGCACAAACAGCCCCCCCCCAGCCCAATAAATAGTGACTGTCTGTGGCACCTTACAGCCCCCCTGGCATTCCCAGTACCCAGAGGCACAAACAGCCCCCCCCAGCCCAATAAATAGTGACTGTCTGTGGCACCTTACAGCCCCCCTGGCATTCCCAGTACCCAGAGGCACAAACAGCCCCCCCCAGCCCAATAAATAGTGACTGTCTGTGGCCACCTTACAGCCCCCCTGGCATTCCCAGTACCCAGAGGCACAAACAGCCCCCCCAGCCCAATAAATAGTGACTGTCTGTGGCACCTTACAGCCCCCCTGGCATTCCCAGTACCCAGAGGCACAAACAGCCCCCCCAGCCCAATAAATAGTGACTGTCTGTGGCACCTTACAGCCCCCCTGGCATTCCCAGTACCCAGAGGCACAAACAGCCCCCCCCAGCCCAATAAATAGTGACTGTCTGTGGCACCTTACAGCCCCCCTGGCATTCCAGTACCCAGAGGCACAAACAGCCCCCCCAGCCCAATAAATAGTGACTGTCTGTGGCACCTTACAGCCCCCCCTGGCATTCCCAGTACCCAGAGGCACAAACAGCCCCCCCAGCCCAATAAATAGTGACTGTCTGTGGCACCTTACAGCCCCCCTGGCATTCCCAGTACCCAGAGGCACAAACAGCCCCCCCCAGCCCAATAAATAGTGACTGTCTGTGGCACCTTACAGCCCCCCTGGCATTCCCAGTACCCAGAGGCACAAACAGCCCCCCCAGCCCAATAAATAGTGACTGTCTGTGGCACCTTACAGCCCCCCTGGCATTCCCAGTACCCAGAGGCACAAACAGCCCCCCCCAGCCCAATAAATAGTGACTGTCTGTGGCACCTTACAGCCCCCCTGGCATTCCCAGTACCCAGAGGCACAAACAGCCCCCCCCAGCCCAATAAATAGTGACTGTCTGTGGCACCTTACAGCCCCCCTGGCATTCCCAGTACCCAGAGGCACAAACAGCCCCCCCCCAGCCCAATAAATAGTGACTGTCTGTGGCACCTTACAGCCCCCCTGGCATTCCCAGTACCCAGAGGCACAAACAGCCCCCCCAGCCCAATAAATAGTGACTGTCTGTGGCACCTTACAGCCCCCCTGGCATTCCCAGTACCCAGAGGCACAAACAGCCCCCCCAGCCCAATAAATAGTGACTGTCTGTGGCACCTTACAGCCCCCCTGGCATTCCCAGTACCCAGAGGCACAAACAGCCCCCCCCAGCCCAATAAATAGTGACTGTCTGTGGCACCTTACAGCCCCCCTGGCATTCCCAGTACCCAGAGGCACAAACAGCCCCCCCCAGCCCAATAAATAGTGACTGTCTGTGGCACCTTACAGCCCCCCTGGCATTCCCAGTACCCAGAGGCACAAACAGCCCCCCCCAGCCCAATAAATAGTGACTGTCTGTGGCACCTTACAGCCCCCCTGGCATTCCCAGTACCCAGAGGCACAAACAGCCCCCCCCCAGCCCAATAAATAGTGACTGTCTGTGGCACCTTACAGCCCCCCTGGCATTCCCAGTACCCAGAGGCACAAACAGCCCCCCCCAGCCCAATAAATAGTGACTGTCTGTGGCACCTTACAGCCCCCCTGGCATTCCCAGTACCCAGAGGCACAAACAGCCCCCCCCAGCCCAATAAATAGTGACTGTCTGTGGCACCTTACAGCCCCCCTGGCATTCCCAGTACCCAGAGGCACAAACAGCCCCCCCCCAGCCCAATAAATAGTGACTGTCTGTGGCACCTTACAGCCCCCCTGGCATTCCCAGTACCCAGAGGCACAAACAGCCCCCCCCAGCCCAATAAATAGTGACTGTCTGTGGCACCTTACAGCCCCCCTGGCATTCCCAGTACCCAGAGGCACAAACAGCCCCCCCCAGCCCAATAAATAGTGACTGTCTGTGGCACCTTACAGCCCCCCTGGCATTCCCAGTACCCAGAGGCACAAACAGCCCCCCCAGCCCAATAAATAGTGACTGTCTGTGGCACCTTACAGCCCCCCTGGCATTCCCAGTACCCAGAGGCACAAACAGCCCCCCCCCAGCCCAATAAATAGTGACTGTCTGTGGCACCTTACAGCCCCCCTGGCATTCCCAGTACCCAGAGGCACAAACAGCCCCCCCCAGCCCAATAAATAGTGACTGTCTGTGGCACCTTACAGCCCCCCTGGCATTCCCAGTACCCAGAGGCACAAACAGCCCCCCCAGCCCAATAAATAGTGACTGTCTGTGGCACCTTACAGCCCCCCTGGCATTCCCAGTACCCAGAGGCACAAACAGCCCCCCCCAGCCCAATAAATAGTGACTGTCTGTGGCACCTTACAGCCCCCCTGGCATTCCCAGTACCCAGAGGCACAAACAGCCCCCCCCAGCCCAATAAATAGTGACTGTCTGTGGCACCTTACAGCCCCCCTGGCATTCCCAGTACCCAGAGGCACAAACAGCCCCCCCCAGCCCAATAAATAGTGACTGTCTGTGGCACCTTACAGCCCCCCTGGCATTCCCAGTACCCAGAGGCACAAACAGCCCCCCCAGCCCAATAAATAGTGACTGTCTGTGGCACCTTACAGCCCCCCTGGCATTCCCAGTACCCAGAGGCACAAACAGCCCCCCCCAGCCCAATAAATAGTGACTGTCTGTGGCACCTTACAGCCCCCCTGGCATTCCCAGTACCCAGAGGCACAAACAGCCCCCCCCAGCCCAATAAATAGTGACTGTCTGTGGCACCTTACAGCCCCCCTGGCATTCCCAGTACCCAGAGGCACAAACAGCCCCCCCCAGCCCAATAAATAGTGACTGTCTGTGGCACCTTACAGCCCCCCTGGCATTCCCAGTACCCAGAGGCACAAACAGCCCCCCCCAGCCCAATAAATAGTGACTGTCTGTGGCACCTTACAGCCCCCCTGGCATTCCCAGTACCCAGAGGCACAAACAGCCCCCCCCAGCCCAATAAATAGTGACTGTCTGTGGCACCTTACAGCCCCCCTGGCATTCCCAGTACCCAGAGGCACAAACAGCCCCCCCAGCCCAATAAATAGTGACTGTCTGTGGCACCTTACAGCCCCCCTGGCATTCCCAGTACCCAGAGGCACAAACAGCCCCCCCCAGCCCAATAAATAGTGACTGTCTGTGGCACCTTACAGCCCCCCTGGCATTCCCAGTACCCAGAGGCACAAACAGCCCCCCCCAGCCCAATAAATAGTGACTGTCTGTGGCACCTTACAGCCCCCCTGGCATTCCCAGTACCCAGAGGCACAAACAGCCCCCCCAGCCCAATAAATAGTGACTGTCTGTGGCACCTTACAGCCCCCCTGGCATTCCCAGTACCCAGAGGCACAAACAGCCCCCCCAGCCCAATAAATAGTGACTGTCTGTGGCACCTTACAGCCCCCCTGGCATTCCCAGTACCCAGAGGCACAAACAGCCCCCCCCAGCCCAATAAATAGTGACTGTCTGTGGCACCTTACAGCCCCCCTGGCATTCCCAGTACCCAGAGGCACAAACAGCCCCCCCCAGCCCAATAAATAGTGACTGTCTGTGGCACCTTACAGCCCCCCTGGCATTCCCAGTACCCAGAGGCACAAACAGCCCCCCCCAGCCCAATAAATAGTGACTGTCTGTGGCACCTTACAGCCCCCCTGGCATTCCCAGTACCCAGAGGCACAAACAGCCCCCCCAGCCCAATAAATAGTGACTGTCTGTGGCACCTTACAGCCCCCCTGGCATTCCCAGTACCCAGAGGCACAAACAGCCCCCCCAGCCCAATAAATAGTGACTGTCTGTGGCACCTTACAGCCCCCCTGGCATTCCCAGTACCCAGAGGCACAAACAGCCCCCCCCAGCCCAATAAATAGTGACTGTCTGTGGCACCTTACAGCCCCCCTGGCATTCCCAGTACCCAGAGGCACAAACAGCCCCCCCAGCCCAATAAATAGTGACTGTCTGTGGCACCTTACAGCCCCCCTGGCATTCCCAGTACCCAGAGGCACAAACAGCCCCCCCCAGCCCAATAAATAGTGACTGTCTGTGGCACCTTACAGCCCCCCTGGCATTCCCAGTACCCAGAGGCACAAACAGCCCCCCCCAGCCCAATAAATAGTGACTGTCTGTGGCACCTTACAGCCCCCCTGGCATTCCCAGTACCCAGAGGCACAAACAGCCCCCCCCAGCCCAATAAATAGTGACTGTCTGTGGCACCTTACAGCCCCCCTGGCATTCCCAGTACCCAGAGGCACAAACAGCCCCCCCCAGCCCAATAAATAGTGACTGTCTGTGGCACCTTACAGCCCCCCTGGCATTCCCAGTACCCAGAGGCACAAACAGCCCCCCCCAGCCCAATAAATAGTGACTGTCTGTGGCACCTTACAGCCCCCCTGGCATTCCCAGTACCCAGAGGCACAAACAGCCCCCCCAGCCCAATAAATAGTGACTGTCTGTGGCACCTTACAGCCCCCCTGGCATTCCCAGTACCCAGAGGCACAAACAGCCCCCCCAGCCCAATAAATAGTGACTGTCTGTGGCACCTTACAGCCCCCTGGCATTCCCAGTACCCAGAGGCACAAACAGCCCCCCCCAGCCCAATAAATAGTGACTGTCTGTGGCACCTTACAGCCCCCCTGGCATTCCCAGTACCCAGAGGCACAAACAGCCCCCCCCAGCCCAATAAATAGTGACTGTCTGTGGCACCTTACAGCCCCCCTGGCATTCCCAGTACCCAGAGGCACAAACAGCCCCCCCAGCCCAATAAATAGTGACTGTCTGTGGCACCTTACAGCCCCCCTGGCATTCCCAGTACCCAGAGGCACAAACAGCCCCCCCAGCCCAATAAATAGTGACTGTCTGTGGCACCTTACAGCCCCCTGGCATTCCCAGTACCCAGAGGCACAAACAGCCCCCCCCAGCCCAATAAATAGTGACTGTCTGTGGCACCTTACAGCCCCCCTGGCATTCCCAGTACCCAGAGGCACAAACAGCCCCCCCAGCCCAATAAATAGTGACTGTCTGTGGCACCTTACAGCCCCCCTGGCATTCCCAGTACCCAGAGGCACAAACAGCCCCCCCAGCCCAATAAATAGTGACTGTCTGTGGCACCTTACAGCCCCCCTGGCATTCCCAGTACCCAGAGGCACAAACAGCCCCCCCCAGCCCAATAAATAGTGACTGTCTGTGGCACCTTACAGCCCCCCTGGCATTCCCAGTACCCAGAGGCACAAACAGCCCCCCCCAGCCCAATAAATAGTGACTGTCTGTGGCACCTTACAGCCCCCCTGGCATTCCCAGTACCCAGAGGCACAAACAGCCCCCCCAGCCCAATAAATAGTGACTGTCTGTGGCACCTTACAGCCCCCCTGGCATTCCCAGTACCCAGAGGCACAAACAGCCCCCCCCAGCCCAATAAATAGTGACTGTCTGTGGCACCTTACAGCCCCCCTGGCATTCCCAGTACCCAGAGGCACAAACAGCCCCCCCAGCCCAATAAATAGTGACTGTCTGTGGCACCTTACAGCCCCCCTGGCATTCCCAGTACCCAGAGGCACAAACAGCCCCCCCAGCCCAATAAATAGTGACTGTCTGTGGCACCTTACAGCCCCCCTGGCATTCCCAGTACCCAGAGGCACAAACAGCCCCCCCAGCCCAATAAATAGTGACTGTCTGTGGCACCTTACAGCCCCCCTGGCATTCCCAGTACCCAGAGGCACAAACAGCCCCCCCCAGCCCAATAAATAGTGACTGTCTGTGGCACCTTACAGCCCCCCTGGCATTCCCAGTACCCAGAGGCACAAACAGCCCCCCCCAGCCCAATAAATAGTGACTGTCTGTGGCACCTTACAGCCCCCCTGGCATTCCCAGTACCCAGAGGCACAAACAGCCCCCCCCAGCCCAATAAATAGTGACTGTCTGTGGCACCTTACAGCCCCCCTGGCATTCCCAGTACCCAGAGGCACAAACAGCCCCCCCCAGCCCAATAAATAGTGACTGTCTGTGGCACCTTACAGCCCCCCTGGCATTCCCAGTACCCAGAGGCACAAACAGCCCCCCCCAGCCCAATAAATAGTGACTGTCTGTGGCACCTTACAGCCCCCCTGGCATTCCCAGTACCCAGAGGCACAAACAGCCCCCCCCAGCCCAATAAATAGTGACTGTCTGTGGCACCTTACAGCCCCCCTGGCATTCCCAGTACCCAGAGGCACAAACAGCCCCCCCAGCCCAATAAATAGTGACTGTCTGTGGCACCTTACAGCCCCCCTGGCATTCCCAGTACCCAGAGGCACAAACAGCCCCCCCCAGCCCAATAAATAGTGACTGTCTGTGGCACCTTACAGCCCCCTGGCATTCCCAGTACCCAGAGGCACAAACAGCCCCCCCAGCCCAATAAATAGTGACTGTCTGTGGCACCTTACAGCCCCCCTGGCATTCCCAGTACCCAGAGGCACAAACAGCCCCCCCAGCCCAATAAATAGTGACTGTCTGTGGCACCTTACAGCCCCCCTGGCATTCCCAGTACCCAGAGGCACAAACAGCCCCCCCCAGCCCAATAAATAGTGACTGTCTGTGGCACCTTACAGCCCCCCTGGCATTCCCAGTACCCAGAGGCACAAACAGCCCCCCCCAGCCCAATAAATAGTGACTGTCTGTGGCACCTTACAGCCCCCCTGGCATTCCCAGTACCCAGAGGCACAAACAGCCCCCCCCAGCCCAATAAATAGTGACTGTCTGTGGCACCTTACAGCCCCCCTGGCATTCCCAGTACCCAGAGGCACAAACAGCCCCCCCAGCCCAATAAATAGTGACTGTCTGTGGCACCTTACAGCCCCCCTGGCATTCCCAGTACCCAGAGGCACAAACAGCCCCCCCAGCCCAATAAATAGTGACTGTCTGTGGCACCTTACAGCCCCCCTGGCATTCCCAGTACCCAGAGGAACAAACAGCCCCCCCAGCCCAATAAATAGTGACTGTCTGTGGCACCTTACAGCCCCCCTGGCATTCCCAGTACCCAGAGGCACAAACAGCCCCCCCAGCCCAATAAATAGTGACTGTCTGTGGCACCTTACAGCCCCCCTGGCATTCCCAGTACCCAGAGGCACAAACAGCCCCCCCAGCCCAATAAATAGTGACTGTCTGTGGCACCTTACAGCCCCCCTGGCATTCCCAGTACCCAGAGGCACAAACAGCCCCCCCAGCCCAATAAATAGTGACTGTCTGTGGCACCTTACAGCCCCCCTGGCATTCCCAGTACCCAGAGGCACAAACAGCCCCCCCCAGCCCAATAAATAGTGACTGTCTGTGGCACCTTACAGCCCCCCTGGCATTCCCAGTACCCAGAGGCACAAACAGCCCCCCCAGCCCAATAAATAGTGACTGTCTGTGGCACCTTACAGCCCCCCTGGCATTCCCAGTACCCAGAGGCACAAACAGCCCCCCCCAGCCCAATAAATAGTGACTGTCTGTGGCACCTTACAGCCCCCCTGGCATTCCCAGTACCCAGAGGCACAAACAGCCCCCCCCAGCCCAATAAATAGTGACTGTCTGTGGCACCTTACAGCCCCCCTGGCATTCCCAGTACCCAGAGGCACAAACAGCCCCCCCAGCCCAATAAATAGTGACTGTCTGTGGCACCTTACAGCCCCCCTGGCATTCCCAGTACCCAGAGGCACAAACAGCCCCCCCAGCCCAATAAATAGTGACTGTCTGTGGCACCTTACAGCCCCCCTGGCATTCCCAGTACCCAGAGGCACAAACAGCCCCCCCCAGCCCAATAAATAGTGACTGTCTGTGGCACCTTACAGCCCCCCTGGCATTCCCAGTACCCAGAGGCACAAACAGCCCCCCCCAGCCCAATAAATAGTGACTGTCTGTGGCACCTTACAGCCCCCCTGGCATTCCCAGTACCCAGAGGCACAAACAGCCCCCCCCAGCCCAATAAATAGTGACTGTCCTGTGGCAGCCTTACAGCCCCCCCTGGCCATTCCCAGTACCCAGAGGCACAAAAAGCCCCCCAGCCCAATAAATAGTGACTGTCTGGTGGCACCTAACAGTCCCCCCTGGCATTCCCAGTACCCAGAGGCACAAACAGCCCCCCCCAGCCAATAAATAAGTGAACCTGTCTGTGGCACCTTACAGACCCCCTGGCATTCCCCATGTACCTCGAGAGGCACAAAATACAGCCCCCCCAGCCCATAACTAGTGACTGGTCTGTGGCACCTTACACCCCCCTGGCATTCCCAGTACCAGAGAGCACAAACAGCCCCCCCAGCCAAATAAATAGTGACTGTCTGTGGAACCTTACAGCCCCCCTGGCATTCCCAGTACCCAGAGGCACAAACAGCCCCCCCAGCCCAATAAATAGTGACTGTCTGTGAACCTTACAGCCCCCTGGCATTCCCAGTACCCAGAGGCACAAAACAGCCCCCCCAGCCCAATAAATAGTGACTGTCTGTGGCACCTTACAGCCCCCCTGGCATTCCCAGTACCCAGAGGCACAAACAGCCCCCCCAGCCCAATAAATAGTGACTGTCTGTGGCACCTTACAGCCCCCCTGGCATTCCCAGTACCCAGAGGCACAAACAGCCCCCCCAGCCCAATAAATAGTGACTGTCTGTGGCACCTTACAGCCCCCCTGGCATTCCCAGTACCCAGAGGCACAAACAGCCCCCCCAGCCCAATAAATAGTGACTGTCTGTGGCACCTTACAGCCCCCCTGGCATTCCCAGTACCCAGAGGCACAAACAGCCCCCCCAGCCCAATAAATAGTGACTGTCTGTGGCACCTTACAGCCCCCCTGGCATTCCCAGTACCCAGAGGCACAAACAGCCCCCCCAGCCCAATAAATAGTGACTGTCTGTGGCACCTTACAGCCCCCCTGGCATTCCCAGTACCCAGAGGCACAAACAGCCCCCCCAGCCCAATAAATAGTGACTGTCTGTGGCACCTTACAGCCCCCTGGCATTCCCAGTACCCAGAGGCACAAACAGCCCCCCCCAGCCCAATAAATAGTGACTGTCTGTGGCACCTTACAGCCCCCCTGGCATTCCCAGTACCCAGAGGCACAAACAGCCCCCCCAGCCCAATAAATAGTGACTGTCTGTGGCACCTTACAGCCCCCCTGGCATTCCCAGTACCCAGAGGCACAAACAGCCCCCCCCAGCCCAATAAATAGTGACTGTCTGTGGCACCTTACAGCCCCCCTGGCATTCCCAGTACCCAGAGGCACAAACAGCCCCCCCCAGCCCAATAAATAGTGACTGTCTGTGGCACCTTACAGCCCCCCTGGCATTCCCAGTACCCAGAGGCACAAACAGCCCCCCCAGCCCAATAAATAGTGACTGTCTGTGGCACCTTACAGCCCCCCTGGCATTCCCAGTACCCAGAGGCACAAACAGCCCCCCCAGCCCAATAAATAGTGACTGTCTGTGGCACCTTACAGCCCCCCTGGCATTCCCAGTACCCAGAGGCACAAACAGCCCCCCCCAGCCCAATAAATAGTGACTGTCTGTGGCACCTTACAGCCCCCCTGGCATTCCCAGTACCCAGAGGCACAAACAGCCCCCCCAGCCCAATAAATAGTGACTGTCTGTGGCACCTTACAGCCCCCCTGGCATTCCCAGTACCCAGAGGCACAAACAGCCCCCCCCAGCCCAATAAATAGTGACTGTCTGTGGCACCTTACAGCCCCCCTGGCATTCCCAGTACCCAGAGGCACAAACAGCCCCCCCCAGCCCAATAAATAGTGACTGTCTGTGGCACCTTACAGCCCCCCTGGCATTCCCAGTACCCAGAGGCACAAACAGCCCCCCCAGCCCAATAAATAGTGACTGTCTGTGGCACCTTACAGCCCCCCTGGCATTCCCAGTACCCAGAGGCACAAACAGCCCCCCCCAGCCCAATAAATAGTGACTGTCTGTGGCACCTTACAGCCCCCCTGGCATTCCCAGTACCCAGAGGCACAAACAGCCCCCCCAGCCCAATAAATAGTGACTGTCTGTGGCACCTTACAGCCCCCCTGGCATTCCCAGTACCCAGAGGCACAAACAGCCCCCCCCAGCCCAATAAATAGTGACTGTCTGTGGCACCTTACAGCCCCCCTGGCATTCCCAGTACCCAGAGGCACAAACAGCCCCCCCCAGCCCAATAAATAGTGACTGTCTGTGGCACCTTACAGCCCCCCTGGCATTCCCAGTACCCAGAGGCACAAACAGCCCCCCCCAGCCCAATAAATAGTGACTGTCTGTGGCACCTTACAGCCCCCCTGGCATTCCCAGTACCCAGAGGCACAAACAGCCCCCCCCAGCCCAATAAATAGTGACTGTCTGTGGCACCTTACAGCCCCCCTGGCATTCCCAGTACCCAGAGGCACAAACAGCCCCCCCAGCCCAATAAATAGTGACTGTCTGTGGCACCTTACAGCCCCCCTGGCATTCCCAGTACCCAGAGGCACAAACAGCCCCCCCCAGCCCAATAAATAGTGACTGTCTGTGGCACCTTACAGCCCCCCTGGCATTCCCAGTACCCAGAGGCACAAACAGCCCCCCCCAGCCCAATAAATAGTGACTGTCTGTGGCACCTTACAGCCCCCCTGGCATTCCCAGTACCCAGAGGCACAAACAGCCCCCCCAGCCCAATAAATAGTGACTGTCTGTGGCACCTTACAGCCCCCCTGGCATTCCCAGTACCCAGAGGCACAAACAGCCCCCCCCAGCCCAATAAATAGTGACTGTCTGTGGCACCTTACAGCCCCCCTGGCATTCCCAGTACCCAGAGGCACAAACAGCCCCCCCAGCCCAATAAATAGTGACTGTCTGTGGCACCTTACAGCCCCCCTGGCATTCCCAGTACCCAGAGGCACAAACAGCCCCCCCCAGCCCAATAAATAGTGACTGTCTGTGGCACCTTACAGCCCCCCTGGCATTCCCAGTACCCAGAGGCACAAACAGCCCCCCCCCAGCCCAATAAATAGTGACTGTCTGTGGCACCTTACAGCCCCCCTGGCATTCCCAGTACCCAGAGGCACAAACAGCCCCCCCAGCCCAATAAATAGTGACTGTCTGTGGCACCTTACAGCCCCCCTGGCATTCCCAGTACCCAGAGGCACAAACAGCCCCCCCCAGCCCAATAAATAGTGACTGTCTGTGGCACCTTACAGCCCCCCTGGCATTCCCAGTACCCAGAGGCACAAACAGCCCCCCCAGCCCAATAAATAGTGACTGTCTGTGGCACCTTACAGCCCCCCTGGCATTCCCAGTACCCAGAGGCACAAACAGCCCCCCCCAGCCCAATAAATAGTGACTGTCTGTGGCACCTTACAGCCCCCCTGGCATTCCCAGTACCCAGAGGCACAAACAGCCCCCCCAGCCCAATAAATAGTGACTGTCTGTGGCACCTTACAGCCCCCCTGGCATTCCCAGTACCCAGAGGCACAAACAGCCCCCCCCAGCCCAATAAATAGTGACTGTCTGTGGCACCTTACAGCCCCCCTGGCATTCCCAGTACCCAGAGGCACAAACAGCCCCCCCAGCCCAATAAATAGTGACTGTCTGTGGCACCTTACAGCCCCCCTGGCATTCCCAGTACCCAGAGGCACAAACAGCCCCCCCCAGCCCAATAAATAGTGACTGTCTGTGGCACCTTACAGCCCCCCTGGCATTCCCAGTACCCAGAGGCACAAACAGCCCCCCCCAGCCCAATAAATAGTGACTGTCTGTGGCACCTTACAGCCCCCCTGGCATTCCCAGTACCCAGAGGCACAAACAGCCCCCCCCAGCCCAATAAATAGTGACTGTCTGTGGCACCTTACAGCCCCCCTGGCATTCCCAGTACCCAGAGGCACAAACAGCCCCCCCCAGCCCAATAAATAGTGACTGTCTGTGGCACCTTACAGCCCCCCTGGCATTCCCAGTACCCAGAGGCACAAACAGCCCCCCCCAGCCCAATAAATAGTGACTGTCTGTGGCACCTTACAGCCCCCCTGGCATTCCCAGTACCCAGAGGCACAAACAGCCCCCCCCAGCCCAATAAATAGTGACTGTCTGTGGCACCTTACAGCCCCCCTGGCATTCCCAGTACCCAGAGGCACAAACAGCCCCCCCCAGCCCAATAAATAGTGACTGTCTGTGGCACCTTACAGCCCCCCTGGCATTCCCAGTACCCAGAGGCACAAACAGCCCCCCCCAGCCCAATAAATAGTGACTGTCTGTGGCACCTTACAGCCCCCCTGGCATTCCCAGTACCCAGAGGCACAAACAGCCCCCCCAGCCCAATAAATAGTGACTGTCTGTGGCACCTTACAGCCCCCCTGGCATTCCCAGTACCCAGAGGCACAAACAGCCCCCCCCAGCCCAATAAATAGTGACTGTCTGTGGCACCTTACAGCCCCCCTGGCATTCCCAGTACCCAGAGGCACAAACAGCCCCCCCCAGCCCAATAAATAGTGACTGTCTGTGGCACCTTACAGCCCCCCTGGCATTCCCAGTACCCAGAGGCACAAACAGCCCCCCCAGCCCAATAAATAGTGACTGTCTGTGGCACCTTACAGCCCCCCTGGCATTCCCAGTACCCAGAGGCACAAACAGCCCCCCCAGCCCAATAAATAGTGACTGTCTGTGGCACCTTACAGCCCCCCTGGCATTCCCAGTACCCAGAGGCACAAACAGCCCCCCCAGCCCAATAAATAGTGACTGTCTGTGGCACCTTACAGCCCCCCTGGCATTCCCAGTACCCAGAGGCACAAACAGCCCCCCCCAGCCCAATAAATAGTGACTGTCTGTGGCACCTTACAGCCCCCCTGGCATTCCCAGTACCCAGAGGCACAAACAGCCCCCCCCAGCCCAATAAATAGTGACTGTCTGTGGCACCTTACAGCCCCCCTGGCATTCCCAGTACCCAGAGGCACAAACAGCCCCCCCCAGCCCAATAAATAGTGACTGTCTGTGGCACCTTACAGCCCCCCTGGCATTCCCAGTACCCAGAGGCACAAACAGCCCCCCCAGCCCAATAAATAGTGACTGTCTGTGGCACCTTACAGCCCCCCTGGCATTCCCAGTACCCAGAGGCACAAACAGCCCCCCCCAGCCCAATAAATAGTGACTGTCTGTGGCACCTTACAGCCCCCCTGGCATTCCCAGTACCCAGAGGCACAAACAGCCCCCCCCAGCCCAATAAATAGTGACTGTCTGTGGCACCTTACAGCCCCCCTGGCATTCCCAGTACCCAGAGGCACAAACAGCCCCCCCAGCCCAATAAATAGTGACTGTCTGTGGCACCTTACAGCCCCCCTGGCATTCCCAGTACCCAGAGGCACAAACAGCCCCCCCAGCCCAATAAATAGTGACTGTCTGTGGCACCTTACAGCCCCCCTGGCATTCCCAGTACCCAGAGGCACAAACAGCCCCCCCCAGCCCAATAAATAGTGACTGTCTGTGGCACCTTACAGCCCCCCTGGCATTCCCAGTACCCAGAGGCACAAACAGCCCCCCCAGCCCAATAAATAGTGACTGTCTGTGGCACCTTACAGCCCCCCTGGCATTCCCAGTACCCAGAGGCACAAACAGCCCCCCCCAGCCCAATAAATAGTGACTGTCTGTGGCACCTTACAGCCCCCCTGGCATTCCCAGTACCCAGAGGCACAAACAGCCCCCCCAGCCCAATAAATAGTGACTGTCTGTGGCACCTTACAGCCCCCCTGGCATTCCCAGTACCCAGAGGCACAAACAGCCCCCCCCAGCCCAATAAATAGTGACTGTCTGTGGCACCTTACAGCCCCCCTGGCATTCCCAGTACCCAGAGGCACAAACAGCCCCCCCAGCCCAATAAATAGTGACTGTCTGTGGCACCTTACAGCCCCCCTGGCATTCCCAGTACCCAGAGGCACAAACAGCCCCCCCCAGCCCAATAAATAGTGACTGTCTGTGGCACCTTACAGCCCCCCTGGCATTCCCAGTACCCAGAGGCACAAACAGCCCCCCCAGCCCAATAAATAGTGACTGTCTGTGGCACCTTACAGCCCCCCTGGCATTCCCAGTACCCAGAGGCACAAACAGCCCCCCCCAGCCCAATAAATAGTGACTGTCTGTGGCACCTTACAGCCCCCCTGGCATTCCCAGTACCCAGAGGCACAAACAGCCCCCCCAGCCCAATAAATAGTGACTGTCTGTGGCACCTTACAGCCCCCCTGGCATTCCCAGTACCCAGAGGCACAAACAGCCCCCCCCAGCCCAATAAATAGTGACTGTCTGTGGCACCTTACAGCCCCCCTGGCATTCCCAGTACCCAGAGGCACAAACAGCCCCCCCCAGCCCAATAAATAGTGACTGTCTGTGGCACCTTACAGCCCCCCTGGCATTCCCAGTACCCAGAGGCACAAACAGCCCCCCCAGCCCAATAAATAGTGACTGTCTGTGGCACCTTACAGCCCCCCTGGCATTCCCAGTACCCAGAGGCACAAACAGCCCCCCCAGCCCAATAAATAGTGACTGTCTGTGGCACCTTACAGCCCCCCTGGCATTCCCAGTACCCAGAGGCACAAACAGCCCCCCCAGCCCAATAAATAGTGACTGTCTGTGGCACCTTACAGCCCCCCTGGCATTCCCAGTACCCAGAGGCACAAACAGCCCCCCCAGCCCAATAAATAGTGACTGTCTGTGGCACCTTACAGCCCCCCTGGCATTCCCAGTACCCAGAGGCACAAACAGCCCCCCCAGCCCAATAAATAGTGACTGTCTGTGGCACCTTACAGCCCCCCTGGCATTCCCAGTACCCAGAGGCACAAACAGCCCCCCCAGCCCAATAAATAGTGACTGTCTGTGGCACCTTACAGCCCCCCTGGCATTCCCAGTACCCAGAGGCACAAACAGCCCCCCCCAGCCCAATAAATAGTGACTGTCTGTGGCACCTTACAGCCCCCCTGGCATTCCCAGTACCCAGAGGCACAAACAGCCCCCCCAGCCCAATAAATAGTGACTGTCTGTGGCACCTTACAGCCCCCCTGGCATTCCCAGTACCCAGAGGCACAAACAGCCCCCCCCAGCCCAATAAATAGTGACTGTCTGTGGCACCTTACAGCCCCCCTGGCATTCCCAGTACCCAGAGGCACAAACAGCCCCCCCCAGCCCAATAAATAGTGACTGTCTGTGGCACCTTACAGCCCCCCTGGCATTCCCAGTACCCAGAGGCACAAACAGCCCCCCCCAGCCCAATAAATAGTGACTGTCTGTGGCACCTTACAGCCCCCCTGGCATTCCCAGTACCCAGAGGCACAAACAGCCCCCCCCAGCCCAATAAATAGTGACTGTCTGTGGCACCTTACAGCCCCCCTGGCATTCCCAGTACCCAGAGGCACAAACAGCCCCCCCAGCCCAATAAATAGTGACTGTCTGTGGCACCTTACAGCCCCCCTGGCATTCCCAGTACCCAGAGGCACAAACAGCCCCCCCAGCCCAATAAATAGTGACTGTCTGTGGCACCTTACAGCCCCCCTGGCATTCCCAGTACCCAGAGGCACAAACAGCCCCCCCCAGCCCAATAAATAGTGACTGTCTGTGGCACCTTACAGCCCCCCTGGCATTCCCAGTACCCAGAGGCACAAACAGCCCCCCCCAGCCCAATAAATAGTGACTGTCTGTGGCACCTTACAGCCCCCCTGGCATTCCCAGTACCCAGAGGCACAAACAGCCCCCCCAGCCCAATAAATAGTGACTGTCTGTGGCACCTTACAGCCCCCCTGGCATTCCCAGTACCCAGAGGCACAAACAGCCCCCCCCAGCCCAATAAATAGTGACTGTCTGTGGCACCTTACAGCCCCCCTGGCATTCCCAGTACCCAGAGGCACAAACAGCCCCCCCCAGCCCAATAAATAGTGACTGTCTGTGGCACCTTACAGCCCCCCTGGCATTCCCAGTACCCAGAGGCACAAACAGCCCCCCCAGCCCAATAAATAGTGACTGTCTGTGGCACCTTACAGCCCCCCTGGCATTCCCAGTACCCAGAGGCACAAACAGCCCCCCCCAGCCCAATAAATAGTGACTGTCTGTGGCACCTTACAGCCCCCCTGGCATTCCCAGTACCCAGAGGCACAAACAGCCCCCCCCAGCCCAATAAATAGTGACTGTCTGTGGCACCTTACAGCCCCCCTGGCATTCCCAGTACCCAGAGGCACAAACAGCCCCCCCCAGCCCAATAAATAGTGACTGTCTGTGGCACCTTACAGCCCCCCTGGCATTCCCAGTACCCAGAGGCACAAACAGCCCCCCCCAGCCCAATAAATAGTGACTGTCTGTGGCACCTTACAGCCCCCCTGGCATTCCCAGTACCCAGAGGCACAAACAGCCCCCCCCAGCCCAATAAATAGTGACTGTCTGTGGCACCTTACAGCCCCCCTGGCATTCCCAGTACCCAGAGGCACAAACAGCCCCCCCCAGCCCAATAAATAGTGACTGTCTGTGGCACCTTACAGCCCCCCTGGCATTCCCAGTACCTCAGAGGCACAAACAGCCCCCCCAGCCCAATAAATAGTGACTGTCTGTGGCACCTTACAGCCCCCCTGGCATTCCCAGTACCCAGAGGCACAAACAGCCCCCCCCAGCCCAATAAATAGTGACTGTCTGTGGCACCTTACAGCCCCCCTGGCATTCCCAGTACCCAGAGGCACAACAGCCCCCCCAGCCCAATAAATAGTGACTGTCTGTGGCACCTTACAGCCCCCTGGCATTCCCAGTACCCAGAGGCACAAACAGCCCCCCCAGCCCAATAAATAGTGACTGTCTGTGGCACCTTACAGCCCCCCCTGGCATTCCCAGTACCCAGAGGCACAAACAGCCCCCCCCCAGCCCAATAAATAGTGACTGTCTGTGGCACCTTACAGCCCCCCTGGCATTCCCAGTACCCAGAGGCACAAACAGCCCCCCCAGCCCAATAAATAGTGACTGTCTGTGGCACCTTACAGCCCCCCTGGCATTCCCAGTACCCAGAGGCACAACAGCCCCCCCAGCCCAATAAATAGTGACTGTCTGTGGCACCTTACAGCCCCCCTGGCATTCCCAGTACCCAGAGGCACAAACAGCCCCCCCCAGCCCAATAAATAGTGACTGTCTGTGGCACCTTACAGCCCCCCTGGCATTCCCAGTACCCAGAGGCACAAACAGCCCCCCCCAGCCCAATAAATAGTGACTGTCTGTGGCACCTTACAGCCCCCCTGGCATTCCCAGTACCCAGAGGCACAAACAGCCCCCCCCAGCCCAATAAATAGTGACTGTCTGTGGCACCTTACAGCCCCCCTGGCATTCCCAGTACCCAGAGGCACAAACAGCCCCCCCCAGCCCAATAAATAGTGACTGTCTGTGGCACCTTACAGCCCCCCTGGCATTCCCAGTACCCAGAGGCACAAACAGCCCCCCCCAGCCCAATAAATAGTGACTGTCTGTGGCACCTTACAGCCCCCCTGGCATTCCCAGTACCCAGAGGCACAAACAGCCCCCCCCAGCCCAATAAATAGTGACTGTCTGTGGCACCTTACAGCCCCCCTGGCATTCCCAGTACCCAGAGGCACAAACAGCCCCCCCAGCCCAATAAATAGTGACTGTCTGTGGCACCTTACAGCCCCCCTGGCATTCCCAGTACCCAGAGGCACAAACAGCCCCCCCCAGCCCAATAAATAGTGACTGTCTGTGGCACCTTACAGCCCCCCTGGCATTCCCAGTACCCAGAGGCACAAACAGCCCCCCCAGCCCAATAAATAGTGACTGTCTGTGGCACCTTACAGCCCCCCTGGCATTCCCAGTACCCAGAGGCACAAACAGCCCCCCCCAGCCCAATAAATAGTGACTGTCTGTGGCACCTTACAGCCCCCCTGGCATTCCCAGTACCCAGAGGCACAAACAGCCCCCCCCAGCCCAATAAATAGTGACTGTCTGTGGCACCTTACAGCCCCCCTGGCATTCCCAGTACCCAGAGGCACAAACAGCCCCCCCCAGCCCAATAAATAGTGACTGTCTGTGGCACCTTACAGCCCCCCTGGCATTCCCAGTACCCAGAGGCACAAACAGCCCCCCCCAGCCCAATAAATAGTGACTGTCTGTGGCACCTTACAGCCCCCCTGGCATTCCCAGTACCCAGAGGCACAAACAGCCCCCCCCAGCCCAATAAATAGTGACTGTCTGTGGCACCTTACAGCCCCCCTGGCATTCCCAGTACCCAGAGGCACAAACAGCCCCCCCCAGCCCAATAAATAGTGACTGTCTGTGGCACCTTACAGCCCCCCTGGCATTCCCAGTACCCAGAGGCACAAACAGCCCCCCCAGCCCAATAAATAGTGACTGTCTGTGGCACCTTACAGCCCCCCTGGCATTCCCAGTACCCAGAGGCACAAACAGCCCCCCCCAGCCCAATAAATAGTGACTGTCTGTGGCACCTTACAGCCCCCCTGGCATTCCCAGTACCCAGAGGCACAAACAGCCCCCCCAGCCCAATAAATAGTGACTGTCTGTGGCACCTTACAGCCCCCCTGGCATTCCCAGTACCCAGAGGCACAAACAGCCCCCCCCAGCCCAATAAATAGTGACTGTCTGTGGCACCTTACAGCCCCCCTGGCATTCCCAGTACCCAGAGGCACAAACAGCCCCCCCAGCCCAATAAATAGTGACTGTCTGTGGCACCTTACAGCCCCCCTGGCATTCCCAGTACCCAGAGGCACAAACAGCCCCCCCAGCCCAATAAATAGTGACTGTCTGTGGCACCTTACAGCCCCCCTGGCATTCCCAGTACCCAGAGGCACAAACAGCCCCCCCCAGCCCAATAAATAGTGACTGTCTGTGGCACCTTACAGCCCCCCTGGCATTCCCAGTACCCAGAGGCACAAACAGCCCCCCCCAGCCCAATAAATAGTGACTGTCTGTGGCACCTTACAGCCCCCTGGCATTCCCAGTACCCAGAGGCACAAACAGCCCCCCCCAGCCCAATAAATAGTGACTGTCTGTGGCACCTTACAGCCCCCCTGGCATTCCCAGTACCCAGAGGCACAAACAGCCCCCCCCAGCCCAATAAATAGTGACTGTCTGTGGCACCTTACAGCCCCCCTGGCATTCCAGTACCCAGAGGCACAAACAGCCCCCCCCAGCCCAATAAATAGTGACTGTCTGTGGCACCTTACAGCCCCCCTGGCATTCCCAGTACCCAGAGGCACAAACAGCCCCCCCAGCCCAATAAATAGTGACTGTCTGTGGCACCTTACAGCCCCCCTGGCATTCCCAGTACCCAGAGGCACAAACAGCCCCCCCAGCCCAATAAATAGTGACTGTCTGTGGCACCTTACAGCCCCCCTGGCATTCCCAGTACCCAGAGGCACAAACAGCCCCCCCCAGCCCAATAAATAGTGACTGTCTGTGGCACCTTACAGCCCCCTGGCATTCCCAGTACCCAGAGGCACAAACAGCCCCCCCCAGCCCAATAAATAGTGACTGTCTGTGGCACCTTACAGCCCCCCTGGCATTCCCAGTACCCAGAGGCACAAACAGCCCCCCCCAGCCCAATAAATAGTGACTGTCTGTGGCACCTTACAGCCCCCCTGGCATTCCCAGTACCCAGAGGCACAAACAGCCCCCCCCCAGCCCAATAAATAGTGACTGTCTGTGGCACCTTACAGCCCCCCTGGCATTCCCAGTACCCAGAGGCACAAACAGCCCCCCCCAGCCCAATAAATAGTGACTGTCTGTGGCACCTTACAGCCCCCCTGGCATTCCCAGTACCCAGAGGCACAAACAGCCCCCCCAGCCCAATAAATAGTGACTGTCTGTGGCACCTTACAGCCCCCCTGGCATTCCCAGTACCCAGAGGCACAAACAGCCCCCCCCAGCCCAATAAATAGTGACTGTCTGTGGCACCTTACAGCCCCCCTGGCATTCCCAGTACCCAGAGGCACAAACAGCCCCCCCCAGCCCAATAAATAGTGACTGTCTGTGGCACCTTACAGCCCCCCTGGCATTCCCAGTACCCAGAGGCACAAACAGCCCCCCCAGCCCAATAAATAGTGACTGTCTGTGGCACCTTACAGCCCCCCTGGCATTCCCAGTACCCAGAGGCACAAACAGCCCCCCCCAGCCCAATAAATAGTGACTGTCTGTGGCACCTTACAGCCCCCCTGGCATTCCCAGTACCCAGAGGCACAAACAGCCCCCCCCAGCCCAATAAATAGTGACTGTCTGTGGCACCTTACAGCCCCCCTGGCATTCCCAGTACCCAGAGGCACAAACAGCCCCCCCAGCCCAATAATAGTGACTGTCTGTGGCACCTTACAGCCCCCTGGCATTCCCAGTACCCAGAGGCACAAACAGCCCCCCCAGCCCAATAAATAGTGACTGTCTGTGGCACCTTACAGCCCCCCTGGCATTCCCAGTACCCAGAGGCACAAACAGCCCCCCCCAGCCCAATAAATAGTGACTGTCTGTGGCACCTTACAGCCCCCCTGGCATTCCCAGTACCCAGAGGCACAAACAGCCCCCCCAGCCCAATAAATAGTGACTGTCTGTGGCACCTTACAGCCCCCCTGGCATTCCCAGTACCCAGAGGCACAAACAGCCCCCCCAGCCCAATAAATAGTGACTGTCTGTGGCACCTTACAGCCCCCCTGGCATTCCCAGTACCCAGAGGCACAAACAGCCCCCCCCAGCCCAATAAATAGTGACTGTCTGTGGCACCTTACAGCCCCCCTGGCATTCCCAGTACCCAGAGGCACAAACAGCCCCCCCAGCCCAATAAATAGTGACTGTCTGTGGCACCTTACAGCCCCCCTGGCATTCCCAGTACCCAGAGGCACAAACAGCCCCCCCCAGCCCAATAAATAGTGACTGTCTGTGGCACCTTACAGCCCCCCTGGCATTCCCAGTACCCAGAGGCACAAACAGCCCCCCCAGCCCAATAAATAGTGACTGTCTGTGGCACCTTACAGCCCCCCTGGCATTCCCAGTACCCAGAGGCACAAACAGCCCCCCCAGCCCAATAAATAGTGACTGTCTGTGGCACCTTACAGCCCCCCTGGCATTCCCAGTACCCAGAGGCACAAACAGCCCCCCCCAGCCCAATAAATAGTGACTGTCTGTGGCACCTTACAGCCCCCCTGGCATTCCCAGTACCCAGAGGCACAAACAGCCCCCCCCAGCCCAATAAATAGTGACTGTCTGTGGCACCTTACAGCCCCCCTGGCATTCCCAGTACCCAGAGGCACAAACAGCCCCCCCAGCCCAATAAATAGTGACTGTCTGTGGCACCTTACAGCCCCCCTGGCATTCCCAGTACCCAGAGGCACAAACAGCCCCCCCCAGCCCAATAAATAGTGACTGTCTGTGGCACCTTACAGCCCCCCTGGCATTCCCAGTACCAGAGGCACAAACAGCCCCCCCCCAGCCCAATAAATAGTGACTGTCTGTGGCACCTTACAGCCCCCCTGGCATTCCCAGTACCCAGAGGCAACAAACAGCCCCCCCCCAGCCCAATAAATAGTGACTGTCTGTGGCACCTTACAGCCCCCCTGGCATTCCCAGTACCCAGAGGCACAAACAGCCCCCCCAGCCCAATAAATAGTGACTAGTCTGTAGCACCTTACAGCCCCCCTGGCATTCCCAGTACCCAGGCACAACAGCCCCCCCCAGCCCAATAATAGTGACTGTCTGTAGCACCTTACAGCCCCCTGGCATTCCCAGTACCCAGAGGCACAAACAGCCCCCCCAGCCCAATAATAGTGACTGTGTGGCACCTTACAGCCCCCCTGCATTCCAGTACCCAGAGGCACAACAGCCCCCCAGCCCAATAATAGTGACTGTCTGAGCACCTTACAGCCCCCTGGCATTCCCAGTACCCAGAGGCACAACACCCCCCCAGCCCAATAAATAGTGACTGTCTGTGGCACCTTACAGCCCCCTGGCATTCCCAGTACCCCAGAGGCACAAACAGCCCCCCCAGCCCAATAAATAGTGACTGTCTGTGGCACCTTACAGCCCCCTGGCATTCCAGTACCCAGAGGAACAAAACAGCCCCCCCAGCCAATAAATAGTGACTGTCTGTGGCACCTTACAGCCCCCCTGGCATTCCCAGTACCCAGAGGCACAAACAGCCCCCCCAGCCCAATAAATAGTGACTGTCTGTGGCACCTTACAGCCCCCCTGGCATTCCCAGTACCCAGAGGCACAAACAGCCCCCCCCAGCCCAATAAATAGTGACTGTCTGTGGCACCTTACAGCCCCCTGGCATTCCCAGTACCCAGAGGCACAAACAGCCCCCCCAGCCCAATAAATAGTGACTGTCTGTGGCACCTTACAGCCCCCCTGGCATTCCCAGTACCCAGAGGCACAAACAGCCCCCCCCCAGCCCAATAAATAGTGACTGTCTGTGGCACCTTACAGCCCCCCTGGCATTCCCAGTACCAGAGGCACAAACAGCCCCCCCCAGCCCAATAAATAGTGACTGTCTGTGGCACCTTACAGCCCCCCTGGCATTCTCCCACGTACCAGAATCTCCTC